>NC_056746.1:312208867-312233867 GCF_019279795.1 Protopterus annectens | reverse complement strand
TTGTGATTGCTTTAGTTTGGAGATTGTTTTTTTCTTTTTTTTTTTCAACTAATTTTATATATGGGGGACTGACTGTAATCAAATCACCCATTGGTCAACATCTGTTTAGTTGGTAAAATTTAGTTGACTACACAGATGATCAACAAGTGTGCAAGATTGCACAATTCTTGAGGTAGGGAAATATGCCTTTTCCCCGAGATTGTGTGATCTTGGACTTAGTATATATAGCTAGTAAGCTGTGTGTGGGGCAGAACACCTCACATGGGATGGGGGGACTTGACCCCCCCTGTAGAAAGCAATGTTTAAGGCTATTTTTTAAACATTTGTTTTGCATATGCTGACAATTTTGTTTGGCACATACATAGTAATATTCAATCCAAACAAAAACAGCGTGGAACAAAACAGGAAAGAAACAAAATAATAAGCTCCAAAGGACAAACCAACAGTATCCTTTTAAGACTAAGTGCTTTCATTCTTTAATATTTCACCATAGAACTTCTTCAGAATCTTTTTACAAAATGTTTCCATACCATTTAAATATTCTCCAGGCTTTTCACCAAAAAACACACACAACCAATCAACTACCATTCAAAGCACATATACCCAATGAAATACAATATTTAAATTAGTTTCAAAATCTTAAAAAAGAAACATTTCCTGGTATTCAGGACCAATCATTATACACTAAAAGCAATCCATTCATTAATCTTAATCACTTTTTTACCAGTTAGAATATAGAACCGATCATAGATTTTGATTGCCTTTTTCCACTAATCAAAAAATAGTGTTACAATCCATTGTCAAAAAATGATGTCCCCAAATGGTCTCCCATCCAAGTGCTGTTCAGGCTAGATCTTGCTTAGCTTCTAAAGTCAGACAAAATCAGGCACATGTGTTCTAAACCAGTGATTTTCTACCAAAATAAAACATTTTATGTTTATCATATCATTTTATTTCTGGAGGTCAATCTGCCATATATGCTATTTGCCATCTAGATTCACAGCACTTCAGGTGAATCTTGTGATCACCTTCTAAAACCTGGATTGCTACAGAATCAATGACAAAGAATGTATACTTCCTAAAACTTTCACAAATCAGAGTGTGTTTAGGCAATTCATTATTTGCATTGTGTTCTCTGATGGCTAAATTATATTCATAGATCCTATGTTTCAAACATCTCAGTGTTTTATCTATATAAAAACTTGAACATGAGTCACATAAGGCCAAATAAACTACCCCAATGAAAGTGCAGTCAAACCTTTTCTTAGCAGTAAAAACCATGTCATGAGCATTCAATGTAATACTTGAACTGTTTGCTTAATAATATATAATATATAAATATGGATCTACTGAAGTTAATCTATACTTTAGTAGATCGACAATACAAACGTTGACCACAAAAGGTAAAAACAAATTGACATTTTAACATGCATGTTTCAAGGCACAACCTTGGACCCTACCAAAGAAAACTGCTGTTTTTTGCACCCCCTATGTAGGGGTCTGTATCCCACAACCCCCTGATAATTATATATACTAACTCTGAGACTGCAAAATCTCTGGAACAGATGAATAGTTTCTAACCCCCAAGGACTGTCAGTCATGCATAAATAATGAACAAAGTGTGTCAAAAAAACAAATGTTGAGAGTTTCAATCAATGAAAGTGTTTATATATAATATATATATATATATATATATATATATATATATATATATATATATATATATATATATAGGTACACACACATATATATATATATATGTGTGTGTGTGTGCGTGTGTACATAATGACAAGGCTGGTATTGGAAAATGAATGAATAAAAGAAGAAGAATATAAAGATTTGTTGAGACAATCCCATTGACCGTAACTAATGTATGAATATAGACTACCCATGCCACCAAAACCCCATATTAACAATGAATGTACACCTGATTGCAAAAGGAAATCAAATAGTTTCCTTTCTTAGTTTTGACAACCTATTTACAATTCATATTTAAGTTGGTGGTTTAGTCCACCCATACCTCCATCATTGTGAGGACATCACCTCCATATTCCTTTACTTATATGTGTCAGAGAAAGAAGCAGTCACTTCACCACAGTGATGATTTATTAAGAACAATTCAGTAACCAAAATAAAATAATAAAATAATAAGAACAAATTATCAAGTTAACAAAAACAAAATTGGATGAGCACTTTTGGTATTAAACCTTCTTCAGGTCCTTCATTACTCACAATTAAAGCCTTCCATTTATAAGACAAATCCTAGCCAGAGAACAATTATCTGGGGAGTCTCTGCCCCTTCAATACAGGTTTAAAGTGAACTACTCCATTCAAGCCAGGTGGCTTATCTGCAGATAAGCAGATGATGTCATTGGAATGTTGACAGTTGCTATGTGTTACTGTGAGAAGCCGAAAGACAGGAAGGAAATAGAAAACAGCTGTTGGTTGAATTTAACAATTGTTCTTCTTTCGGCTTTTCCCTTTTAGGGATCGCCACAGCAGAACTCTGGTCCACTAATGATTGGCAATAGATTTTTATGGTGCTGAGGTGCCAGCTTGATGCCCAACCTTCAACGAAGGCATGCCTTTCGAACGCCACTCGACAGCGGGGAGGACATGCAGACTCCACACAGAAGACATTCCAGCCAAGAATTGAATGGGAGAACCTCTTGCTGTGAGGTGACAACGCTACTGCTGCACCACCCTGAAATGAAAATTAGAACTGGAACAGCTGACACTTAGGCTAGTCTTTAAAACAGCCTGCAGAAGTCAGTTGTCAGGTGTCAGTTGAACTGTGCAGTGGATACCCAAAAAAGGATTCACCAAGAACAGTAAGCCTGCCTTTGCTCTGCTGCAGTAATTTAGTTTAGATCTGAGATTGTGTTCTTTAGTTAGTTATGAAACTAATCAGCTAGGTCAGTTAGAGTTTTTCTGAATGTTGGATCCTACAGTATTTTCCTGGTGATTGAATTCTATTTGTTTATTGGGAATTACTATTTTATATTTTTAATCATTTTGCTCAATATTACATTTTTTTTTATTAACTTACATTGTGGCTGGACAATCAGTGTTTTTACTTTAATGACTCGAGAGTGCTTATACTTGCTTTGATAATTCCCAGGGCCACTCCAATAGCCTGGCTGCTTAGGTCATTTGATACTATTTGTTTTAATATTTAATTTTCGTAATTGGACATGCTTTATACAGACATGAAGACACTCTGATTGATGGCAGCATTATTATATTATTTTGGGGAAGGGACACAGCTGAAAATCTTTGTCAGGCTTTCCCAGAAGTGTTTGGATATATGAGATTTAATTTTCTGAAGTGTGAGTGTATCAGAGGTCTTAAACTGGGACACATTGTTCTGACGTGTGTAATAAGGAGTTACATTAGGGGTGGACAGAAGTACACTGTCCAGTCCCAGACTATAGAGTGTGTTCCTGTTGTGCTGTTAGGGGAAATTTGTAAAATATTACTCCTGTTTAAGTGACAGTTTCACACTGGAGTCAGTAGTGAGGATTGAAGCTCCTTAGTTACTGACCCAGGATAGTAAGGGACGTCACATTATTTGGTGACAGTTCATTGGGATATTGTCTGGACGTCACATTAATTGGTGGCAGTCTGGTGGGTTATTAACTGGGTGTCACAGTATGTACTACCTTCGTGGTAATACAACCATAACAAAGTGAATTACCCAGTATAGTGCTATAGTGGATTAAACATGAGCCAGTTACAATACAAATCACTAAGCTTCAATTCTGATGGATAGCGATAACTTTCTTAACTAACAATAATCTGTGCAGTCACAAACTTGCATAGCAGCCATATGTATACATTTATGTACATAAAAGTGGCACACACATACACACACACATATACACACACACATACACACACTGATTATACACAAACATGAATCATAATAGCTTTATCTTCTGGATGAGCAGCATTAGGTATTTTGATATCATATTCGATATGAAAAAGGAAAAACACACCATATAACAATTTCATCATATGAAAATAGGTATGAAAATGTCCTCTTCAGATCTGTAGAACATGAGAACCATATGCTTACTGGTGCAATAAGAACTTACAATAAACAATGTACACATACAGGTTGAAAAATAAAATTTGTGTTAGATATGCTTTTATTTTTATTTCTTGACTAATAGTCTAAAAAAAACAAAGATTGGATATAAACATTCTAGTGTGACCAAACCATGCTGTATTAAATATTAAAATATTAAAATGCTGATGGTGCAGTACTGCAGCTGTAGCCTTGTCGACTCACAGCAAGAGGTTCTCCAGTTTCATTCTCTGCTGGGGGTCCTTCTGTGCAGAGTCTGCATGTCCTCCCTGCATTTGTATGGGTTTCCTCCGGGTGCTCTGGTTTCCTTCCACATTACCAAGACATACATCTAGAGTGTTTCTCCTCAGGCCTCTGCTGAAAATTGGCTTTGTTCCAAGTCAGACTTTCCAGGTAAACAAATGTTAAATAAATAAAATAAGTACATATGCAATGGAAGACTCGAATTTGGCTGTGAGATCATTGTTATACCAGTGAATATCTGTAAGCCATATTCTGCAGTACTGGATTTGCGGTTTGAATCAAGTAGTCTGACTAAGTATAGAGAAATTCATTTAAAGTTAACATCTAGAATTCTGGAACACCTTATGCCTGGTTTAAGGTTCAGTATACTAGACTGAGATGAGTTTATAGTGACTGTAATGGTGTGGCTGTATTCTGCCACCATTTTCTATCACTAGAGAGCTTATCAGTCAAGACTGTATGTGCACAACAGCTCCCCTTATGTAGAAGAGTACTCAATGCAGCTTATGAAGGCAGTGGAAAGAGCACAGCAGGGACAAGCCATATGCCAAATTATTATGTATCTAGCCTCTGCAGCAGTATCAAGCATAAGCACAGGGATATGGGGGGGGGGGGGGTTACATACAAGTAGGGCTGGAACTTATAGGTGTAATATATACAGCTTTTGTAAATGTATTTTTACTAAGAAAAGCAGTATGCATCCTTTCACAAACACAGTGTTTCACTTGAAAACTTTTGGGAACTGCAATTCTAAGGACATAGTATACATGGCAAAATGTACCCAATGCGTAGCATTTTATATAGGGAAAACAAATCAGAGGTTTAAGAAATGAACTGGCAGTCACCTATCAGAAATAAGAAGACATGTAGAAACAAACTCATTATATAAACATATATGTGCTAGAAATGTAACACATACTTTTACATTTTTAATATTAGAGACCATTCCTACTTATATTAGAGGAGGTAACAAGAGAAACATCACAGAAAGATATGAGAACAAATGGATACTTAAATTCAGGGCAGACCTCCCAACTGTCCCGAATTACTCGGTTTTTACTGAGTTTTGGGGTCCAAAACATAGGGTGCCACGATTCCCGAGTGGTACCCCTTCATTTCCGATTTCCCGGGCTGGTTTTTTTTTTAAATCCCCCTCCCCCCCGGCTTTTTGAGCTGACGTCATTGCGTGCGTGATAGCATCAGCTCTGTGAAACGGCCTGCCAACCTGTCGGAATTGAGCTCAGCTAGCTTAAACAATAACGTGAGTGCATGCATTTCTAGCACCTAGCTGCCACAAGTGAGAATGGAACAAGAGAAACAAGCTGGGAATGGTGGAATTTTGCTGCCACGAGTGAGACGAGCTGGGAATGAGCTGCCGCAAGTGAGATGATCTGGGAATAAGCTGCCGTGAGCGAGAGAATGGAGCTGGGTAAGACAAGCAAATGGAACTTGTGTGTAGCAAATTAACTTAGCTGCATGAGACAAGGAACTTTTGACTTAGCTGCTGAGAGAGACGACGAGACAAGGAACTTTAAACTTAGCTGCCCCCATTCCTTATCAGATCTGTCTCTGTTGTGGGATCTTTCATGAGCATAGGTTACCTGCAGTGTAGTTGGGTGCTCAGCTCATGTACTATGAGCCAGTCCTAGATTTCATAGCTTTTCTTATTTATAAGGTTAATGTGCCTATACTCTGTGTCAACATTTTGCTCCTAATTTAAGTGTTTACTGCATTTAGTTTCACTGTTTTTACTTAAAAGAGAGAAAAGTGGCTAGTCCTTCTGACTTCAGCTAGAAAATGCAAAGATAACATTTTTATTAGACCCTTGCTATGTTTTTCAGTATATTTTTTTACTTATCAATATTATTCTTATTCTTTGTAGATCATTTTTGCATGGCAGTAATCTAAAACACTGACCAGCAAAGCTGGTTAATTAGAAATTTTCTAACTTGGTCCTTCTGTACTTTGCCTTCCTTACATTCATTTTATCGTGTATTTTCCCTTTCTTTGATAAGCTAGTTCTCTGTTGTCAGTAACCTGCAAATGCAGTCATTTCTGTATGCTAGAGTGATTCCTTGATAAATTCCTACTTTTTCTCACTATACTTTGCTGCATAGTCCCACAATAGGCTGGGGTTACATCAGCAAGCTAATCATTACTATAATGTACAACTTACGTAAAACCACTGAAGTGATGTTGCATTAAAAAAAAAGGAAAACGTTCATAGCAATCAGTTTACTTACAAGTGCAAATTTGTGAAAAGCTGAGGTACTGAAAGCTATAGAAACATTGTCGTGGACTTTTTAAGTGTTTTTTTATGACTTAACTATATTATGTAAACAGTTAATTGTAACCAGATTGTAATACAAATTACTTTCTTCCTGTCACTTACAGTCAATGTTGGCTAAATTCATAACTCATTTTCTGAATAATTTATTGTTTTAAGCTGCAGAAGTAGTAGGTAATAGGAATGTAGGGCTTACTGACCTTATTCTAATTTGTAAATGCAATCTAGTCCCTTTTTTGTTGGGAGGTGAATGTAAGATTCAGTGGCTTCAACTTTTTGGGAAGTACAATGTATATATTGTATAATTTATATATGCTTATGGTTGTTGAAAGTGTGTCCATTACTTTCTAATTTATTCTATGTGCAATATTACTATCTAATTTTACTTGCCTTTGTAACTGATGTGATTGCATTCAGCTGAGCTGTGCTTAAAATTGATCCATTGTGATCAGTGCTAAACAACCTCATTTAAATCCTGAACATATTTATTTGGGTCATTGAGGGTGGTATCCCAAATAGTTTTCACAGGTGTATCATTTGTTGCATCATAGCTTCCTTTAGTAAAGTCTAAGAAAAATTAATTATTTATGCTTCAATTTGATAATACTACTGTGGCCTTTGCTACTAAGATTATAACTGTAGTTGGGGAGCAGAAAGATCTCGAATTTCTCAGTAGGACATGAAAGATTTTGCCACCTTTAGTTGGATTTCTTTTATAATTTGTTTGATATTATTTTGATAAATATAGTTGATTGATATTTTAACGTATGTATTTGCTGTTGAAAAGTTTGGATAGATAAATACCCCCAGTGCTGAGAGAGATGAGAACAGGAACTTTGAGCTTAGCTGCTGAGAGAGATGAGGAAAATGTGTGTGTAAGTAGACTTTTATGATGGAAATGTTATGAATTGGGCAGTTTTGTCATTATTGGTTCATGCATTTTGTTTAATTGCCTACTGGAAAAATGTTCAAACAATAAATGTAAAATGTGCTCTAAGTCTAACAAGTGTGCTGTAAACGGGGCAAAACTAGGTAGTGGAACAGTGGAATGGCTGCAGGGGGACTCTAGTGCCATATTTTGGTTGTCCTTCAGTTTGCGTTTGAAAGCTGGTATCCCACAATTCCATTGGAGTAGGCAGGGTTACGTAATTATGTATGCATATTGTATGCTAATCAGTGTACAGATTAGTACCTATTTTTCACGGGCCTTGTCCTGATTTTTGATGTTTCCAGGTTGAGAGGTATGATTCAGGGCTCAATACCTCCAGTATTAAATGATACATACTCACTGAAACCTGAATTGTTATATCTGCAGAATATGGTTTTAACTGTTTTAAATTATGTTTTAAATCATATTTTTGATTTGTTCTATTTTGCTAGGGTTCTATCTTTTAAGATATGTGTTGTATAACTTTTAGAGACTGCTTGATTGTTTGTTTAATTGAAGGGAGTTACATACTATTATATAATTGCATTGACATCTTTGTTACTTGAAGCCTGAAGAAGCAGTAACTGTGAACATTTTTAACTAGCTAATAAAACAGACTTATATTTTAGACTCATGGTTCTTTGGTATTGGTACAGCACACAATGGTGAGGGAGGTGGGTTCATTCTATGGCAAAAATCCAGACAATGGGGTGGTCTTAAGACATTTTTCGAGGCATTGGAGACTGATTTCATTGTGGTGATTTGTGTTAATTTTATTAGTCATATGGGGTGGTGATATTTCAATAGAAGAAATGCTTGAGGGAATTAATTGATGAATTTAAGAGGCAAGATTGATGAATTACTGCTTTGATAGGAAAAAGGAAGATTAAAGGTTGCATTTTTAGTAGTAATGAGGTGAGAAAAGCAAGTAGATTAGATTCCTTTTGGGTGACAGACTGGAGACAGACATATTCTTTTTACATACATAATTCCACATTTTCACCTTTTAAGAAAACATGTTCACCTGCCTCTGCCTGTTTTCAAACTCTGCATAGTCTGTTGCTGATTATTTTATATAGCATATTTCTTTTTACAAGTAATTTGCCATTCATTTCCATGAAACATCTTTACATATTTCCACCTCCATTAATCTTATTTACCTTTTTTCAGCAGCTTCAGTAATTTTCTTATCCAATACCAGTCAATGATGTGCATGGTAAACAATCTTCAGGATTTTATTGTATCACTCTCATCTGCATTTCCCAAGTCAATAATATTCAACTACCAAAATATTTTATTTTGACACCCCTTGATATCATTATTCTCCAAATGTTTCTTCCTTTTCTCTTGTCCAGTTTATCCTATTTTATTATACTTTGCATAAATAAGTTCTAGTAACTACACTGTGTCTTTCTTTCTTCCTACATTTAAGAACAAAATGCAAATGTACAGATGCTGCAAATGCAGTAGGATGGATCAGCCTCAGTCCTCCTTCTCCTTTTTCTTTCCCTTTACTGTGTTTAATCTTGACCCCCAAATTATAGTAAAAAACAACTGCATCACTTCTTTCTCTTTTTATTTGGAAGTATTTATGCGTTTGCTATATACATTGTTCTACTCAAAATAACAGAATTAACCTAATAAACTCTTTTCTTATAAGCCAATATAAATGTTTGCCCAGCATTACATAATTCCCTTATTTTCTCAATAAGGGTTCCTATTATAAACTTGTAAAAGTTCGAATGTCACATGGTCGACATCATATGATCAAACTTTTGCAAGTTTGAAGGTTAAAACAAATGGCTCTGTATGGTGCAGAATGGGTAGATTTCCCTTTTCTGCACTGAAGTGCGATCTCAGAGTTGGTATATTTAAGTAGCCGGGGTGTAGGTGGTGCAGGGGGACTTGTCCCCCTGCTCAGAGCATTTAGGTAATTTTTTCTTTTTCTTTTATTTTTTATTATATATTCGATGTTTCAAACTTTGCTCATATGGTGTCGATCATATGAGGTTCGAAGTTTTGAAACTTCGAGTGTATAATATAGACCCCTCAATAATACCTTCCCATTGCTTCACTACCTTTTTCCATTTTTCCAGCTGTTACTTCCAATAACTCAGTCTGATTATTTGAAAAACTGACCCCTCCATTTCTATTGTACCACCTAAACCTTTAATTTTCTCTTTATTTAAAAAGTAATCCAATTGGTTTTATTTAGTACTAATAACATCATCTTCATCCAACTATTATATTTAGCTATAATCATCATATCAGCTGCATATGGCACAAATGTGGGATTTCTATACAGTTCTACATGTAATAAACTCCCCCTTCCATTAAACCCTTCACTACATGTCATTGCATTCTTAACTAAAGAAAAAAGTGCACTGCCCATTGGGCATCCTTGTTTGGTGCCTCTCCTTATTACTCTTTCCTCTCTAAGCTATCAAGTAACAATAATTCTTACTCTATTATTACTGTACTCTGATTTCAATACTTTCATAATCTTATTATTAACACCATATTGAGACATAATTTCCCCTAAACTGTTATGGCTTACAAAGTCAAACGCATTACTCATATCCCCTACCATAAATTGTGCTTCACTTCCTGCATATACTGTATCATCATCTACTTTTTTTATTAAGACTACCAATTCTTGGATTCTCCTTCCTTTTATCCATAAATGCCTGCCTGTATCACCTCATGTATAACTTTTTCAAACCTCACCTTTTGTATTTTATAAGTATCTTATAATATGTGTTGTTCAGTGTAATAGGTCCCCAATTCCTTATTTCATTTTTTTCATCTTTTCCATAAAAAATATAATACCTTCAACTGTTTTCAAATTACATAAGCCATTGTGAAACAGTTTACTAAATACTTCAGTAAAAATTAATTTCTGATATGCATAAAATTTTTTATACATGCCTCACAGCAAGAGGTTTTCTGGTTTGATCCCTGGCTGGGTGCCTTCTGTGCGGAGTCTGCGTGTCCTCTCCGTGGTCACGTGGGTTTTCTCTGGGTGCTCCGGTTTACTCCCACATCCCAAAGACATGCTGTAGGTGGATTGGATACTCTAAATTGGCCCTAGGCATGAGTGCATGCGTGTGTGCCTTCCGTGGAAGGTTGGGTGCCGGGCTGGCAACTCAACACCATAAAACTCCACTGCCAATCATGGGAGGACAGGTGATTCGCTGTGGCGAACCCTAACTGGTAAAAAGCCAAAATAAGAAGAACATTTTTATACATACCATACCATATACCATCCTCCCTGATCCTATTTTTAAGCATGTTAAGCACATTAAGTTCCTCTACTGTTTTATTTCTGTGTAACTTATCATGTACATCAATAGAAAATGTCTTTACTTTCCACCATATGTATACTTTGCCATTACTCACTCTATAAATATCCTTAACATAATTTCCAACAATTTCCATAATTTAATTCTGCGTATAATGTCCCTCCTTTTATTTTAGCTCCCTAATAACATGACTATCATTCATATCCTCTTGGCAAATATGGTAAAACCTCTTCTTTGTTTTTCTCTTAGACAGCATCTTTGCTTAAATAACAGTCTCTCTACTTTCTTTTTTTTTATTTTTATCATGTGTTTTCCTTTCCTTAAAATATTTTTCATAATTATTTTCTTATTTATATTTTATTTCCTTTCACATGCAGTCATATTATTTTCCCCCTTTTCTCTGTTGTAATTCTAACCTCATATACACTGTTTTGTATTTTTCCTTAAGTATAATCCACCAATCTATCCATGATTTATAGAAATCTCTCAACATCCAATGATTTTTCCATAACTGACATATCCTTTCATTCACCCATTTTCCTATTGACTGCCCTTCCTTGTTAACCTCTTTATAATGTTTCCTTCTAGCATAAGATTGTCATTCTCCCTCACCTCCAGCCAAATCCTGAAATGGTCAGTAAACATTGTCACTCTAGTACCACCATCACTTTTCTTAATTCCTTCTGAAATAAAAAGATAATTTATTCTTGTTTTTTACTGGCTTCTTCTGAGTATCCTGTCTTTATTACTCCATATTTTCTAGTGTCCCCATTTTAATATTTTCCTCACCCTCCTGACATCCTGTCCCATCTGTTATAATTTACAACACCACAATTGAATTTAACCATTATAAAGATTTTCATATTAACAATAAAATAAGGTATTATTGTCTCAAAAAGCTCCTCTCTTTCATTTATATCTGTATTTGCATACATACATATTAAACTTAATACAATTTTCTCTCACCTATTATCTGCTATTACTTTTCCTGTGCATACAGTGTTGTCCACCTGTCCACTACAGTTATTATTCTTACTTTATTCAAACTGCTTACACTTATTGAAATCAATTTAACATTGCCCCCCTTTTTTAACTTGGGGGGTGTTTTTGAATTTTCACTTCTTAACTTTTACCCTTTGGCCAACTGAAGTTTTCTTTTCCTGGTCTAAATACTTCTTCCTCTTGATCTGTTTATTCTTTTTTTTTTAATTGTATAAACATATTACATATTTCAACTTCTAACCCCTGTACCCTGACTTGGGTGTCATCCTTCTGAACTACAGTTATTCATTAATTTACTATTCATCAAACCCGTTTGGTTCCTCTACATTGACCTTTTCCACTGACTCATTTTTCTCCAAATCCAGTTGTACTTCAGGTACTTCCTTTTTCAGTACAATCAAACCAAAAAAAAAAAAAAAGATCTTCCTTTTCACACACCTTACATTCCATTTTATATTTATTTATTGTGTTCCCCATCTCCCTAGACTGGTTACTCATAACATTTTTTTCATTCCTGAATCAAATATGTAACACTTCCACAGAAATAACATGTTTTAGGTTGTCCTTGGTATTTCAAATTACCTCTAAGACCGCCCACAAAAATTGAAATTATCTTTTGCTGTCAATAATACATTTATTTCTGTCCCCATTCAATACATGCTTCTCATGTTTCATTTTTTTAAGTTTCCACTTTATCACATCACTTTTTAAAATGGTTGCTTATATTTTCTTGTTTGATAGGGTTAAAATTTCTTCACTGTACAGGACTATCTAAATAATTTCCTTAAGCCTAATATTCTCAACCTCTTACTGAAATGACAAAACAATTGTTATATATAACTGTTGCGTGTACAATCTGCTAAGTTGCAGGTGTGCTTTCTCTTTAATAACTTCCACCTCTGTGATATCTTAGAATGTATATGTATAAATGTAACTACTGTTTGTGTACAAATGTCAATAGAAATGTAACTACTGTTTGTGTATAAAAGTAAATAGAAATGTAACTACTCTGTATTTGACTGGAATATAGTATAATGCAATGTAAGCAAATGGAGCTTTGCTCCCTGGCTTTTCACTGAAAATGGGTATTACTCAGTTGGACGTTTCTGGTAAACAAAGACAAATAAAAAAATAAAATAAATTGATATCATCCATTCTGGAATGAATAGTAACCCTTTTTTCAATTAATCCCCTGTCTAACAAATATATATTCATGCTATAATAATTGCTCTTTTTTTCTCATAGTCATTCAAAAACTGCCACATTGACAATTCAAGCTCAAAACTGACATTGCAAAAAACTTCTCTGTGTAAATGAAGGCATTATTTAAAGTTTATTGCAGAAAGGCCTAAAGCTGAAATTAAATTGCTCCATATGAAATAGTATTCAGTCACATTGCTGGACTTACTTCTTATTCTCTCAGTATATCTTTTTTTGTGTTTTTTTGTTTATAGTACCTGTATGTTCTTTTCTTTGTTCTCCAATTACTTCTGTACTTTCTTCCAAGTGCTTGGATCCTTCCAGGTTCCTCTATAATCATGTAATCTCTAATCTCTTTATAATCTCCAAGTACCCAATCAGCTATTTCCATCCAACATGCTGCAGACTCTTTTTCAGGTTCCTCATTTTCTAGCCACTTTACTAGCTCCTCATCCTGTAATTCACTTCTGTCTAGTTCCATGATCAATATTTCTTGTTGCAATGTATTAGCATCTGTAACAGCTAACACTGCCCATTTATAACACCCATCACATCACCATCTTTCTTCTCTCAAGCTTACTTGTCAGCATGAGTCACTTCCATTACATTAAGCCCTTTTTTAGTACTTAACATTTTTTTCCTTTGGACACTCCATACTGCTCACTTTCTCTGCCATGCTGTCACTTCTCCCAGCTGTGTATATACTAGGACCTGAAATAAAGAATTTCTTTCAAGAACAGCCAGGGAATTCCCTTGGTGCCTTGGCCAAATTTCCATAATCAGTAGGAATACCCTTCAGATCTCCCTCGAAAAGAGCCCATTGGCCTAGTGTGACTAATGCAACGAATGAACAAAGTGCAAATAAATATTAAAATAAATACATATATGAATATATGTGCATGTGTGAGTGCATGTGTGTGTGTGTGAGTGTATATGTGTGTGTGTGTGTGTGTGTGTGTGTGTGTGTGTGTGTGTGTGGGTAGAGAGAGAGAGAGAAAGCGAGAGTGTGGGGAGAGAGAGAGAGAGAGAAAGAGATAGAAAGAGAGAGCGAGATTGCTAGAATATACAAAGAATAAAGTCCAGGGGCAGCCAGGTGCAGTGGGTGATGTGGTGGTCTTAAGTGATACAGATACAGAACTGTTAATGTGGCAATTTAAGGACAGGTGGGACAAGAATAGAGAGAAATGGCCTTATGTGACAAAGAAGGAGGGAGGAAGGAAGGGTGATAGAGAAGGGATATTAAAAGGAAATCAATCAGTTCTGTAAGGATCTGTGTAATAAAACAGGAGGATGGCTCCAGATGGAGTAGACAGTATAAAGAGGGTGTGCGAGAGACTGGAGTTCAAGGCAGAAGAGAAAATGAAGTTGTGGGGGGGTGGGGGGGTTACAATACTGACAGGCAAAGTCCTGTGAGCTACTATCATGTTAGAAAGGATTAAGCCAACAGTGAGTCAGATACCTGCAAACTACTATATAAACTGCAGAGAGTGGAGGACATGGTAGCTTTGTTTAATGCTATTAAATAGGAGGCAGATGTCCCACCATCATGCAATAAGGCAATGACTGGTGGTACTACCTAAAGTTAAGGGGGTGACTCCTCTAAATCCATATCCATTTCCCTTATGTGTCAATGCAAAAAGTTGCAAGTTAAAAGTTAAAAGGGTTATTTTGGGGGCTTCTGCAGAATACCAGTGTGGTTTTAAGAAGGGAAGAGAATCTATGACCTCCAGTAGGTTTTAGTAAATTTGTTAGAGGGGTGTAGAGGGGGTCATCACCTTCAGCTGTTGGGAGGTCTTGTCTGATATGAAAAATGGATATGACAGTTAAATTCATCTTGAGGAAGGAGGTCATCTATTTTTTTCCTCTTCTGTTCTTAATGGTCACAGAAGTTTTGCCTCAGATAATCAGATACTGATTAGGTCTCTTGCAAGGAGGGGGTATTAACCTTGTGACAATGTGAGGTATTGCCAGCTATGCTAGGAGAAATAGGGCAGTGGATGTGTAACATATGCTGGAATAGCTTGCTGGAATTTTGTAAAGAATTATATGTCATTTGTATACCCAACTGATTTGTACAGATGCGTGTGTTGAAAAATGTATTTGTAAAGCTGCTTGGGTTAAAAAATGTACAAACAGTATGTCCTGACTGTATTGTAACTGGTTAAATGTCTATGTTTTAACAGAAGATACTGGAAGAGAAGAGGTTAAGCTCAGCCCCGGCTAACTTTTAGAAAGATATCCTGAAATTAAATTACATGGTTTAAGCCATAAATATTGTATCTTACAGTTTTGATTGCAGCCACAGACAAAGTGTCTGTGCCAGAGAATGGTTTATTAGCTCCTGTAGGAAGAGTGGAAGTGTGTTATGGTTTTACAGCTTCCAGATGCAATAACGAATCTCAGCAAAGCTTTATCTGTGTGTATGGTAATGTATATGTGCTAAATTCTGTTTCAGGTTCTAGCAATGGGGGTAGCATGGGAATCGGAAGTCAGATGACCAGACGTATGTGATGTCATTCTGTAATCTAGAACATGCACTCATGTCATTGGACCACAAGTACCAATACAACTCAGTCATAGTCCATGTGAGAGTAAATGACCTGAGACGTACCTCCCTAGATTATATGAAGAGAAACATCATAGAGCTCTCAGAATATGTGTCTCAGTCTGCTATGAGTCTAGCATTGAGCAGCATTTTACCTTCTCCAAGGATGATGCCACAATATGAACAAAAGATGATTGACTTTAATAATTGGCTTAGTTTCTGGTGTCATTCCAAGGGGGTGCAATATTTGTCAGCATGGAAGGAGATGGTAAGAAGACCTCACTGCTTTGCCAGGAATGGTCTGCACCTCTCTGCTCTAGGCATTCAAATATTAGCTAAAACATTGTCTATACCCATAGTGCCTTTTTTAGACAATGCCAAACTGAAAGTTCTTCTGACATAGCAAATCAAAACCAAGAAAATTTAAAGGTATTACTGCTCAATGCTAAGAGTCTAAACAAAAAACTCCACTCCCTAGAAGCCCTCTTCACCCTAAAGAATGTGGACATCGGTGCGGTCACTGAGACATGGTTTAAAACCATGGAGAGCACACCTACAGTGCAAGATTATAATGCCTTCCACACATTTAGATCAGCTACTTCATAGGCATGGGCTAAAGGTTGAGGTATCTCTATTTACCTCAAAAATAAATATACTTCAAAGCTGGTCAAACAGGACAATGCACTTGAGCTGCTCCATGTTCAAATCAACATAGGCAAAATCCAGTGCCACTTCCTTGCAAGCTATAGGTCCCTCTCTATGACCCAGGAAACCCATACCATGTATTTAAACTTATTAGAAATACCAACCATCCAACCCAATACCATATTCATGAGTGTCTTTAATTACCCCAATTTTAACTGGTAATCGTATATGACACCAAACGTACAGGCACAGAGATTCCTGGATTTTGTAAACACAAACTCCCTGGACCAGATAGTCAGTACACCAACCAGGGGTGCAACCATACTGGATCTGGTCCTCATTAATATGGGAGAGTGCTGCATACCCCCTACTGTGATGTCTTCCCTGGTAAGGTCAGACCACAAAGTGGTCTCCTTTGAAGGAAAAATAAAACCTGGACCCCCAGCTAAACCTGGAATATTCAGAAGCTACTCTAAGACTAACCTCCTTCTATTAAGTGATAACCTGGCAAAATGTCAAGCCCCCATAAATCATGAGAACACAGCTGTCTATGCAGAACACTTTGCAGAAACTCTGTACAAGCATGTTAATAGCTGTATAGAGGCAACTGTACCCACCAGGAAGAAATACACCACTAACTCAAAAAACAAGCCACCCTGGTGGAATCACAAAATCAGTAGGTTGTATAACAGAAGGAAGCAAATCATGGCAAAAATTAGGAGGTGCAGCACCCAGCAGGATAAAAGCACTTTCATCAAACTAAACAATCAACTCAGAGGATGAATAAGGTCTACCAAAGCCAAATTTGAGGTACGTTTGGCCTCCCAGGACAAGGACAACCACAAAGCATTATTTAGTTGTGTCTGCAACCGCAATGTGTGCAGAGCTCATTGAAAATAGAGGCACCTATACTAAGCCAGTAGATATAGCAAACCGCCTGGCTGATAAATTCAGCTCCAACTTTCCCCCTCTTTTCCCCTCAACCTTCCCTCAGGAAATACCTTCAAATATAACTCCCCCTACTATCACTAGGGAACAAGTCTTTAATGCTCTCTCTAAGACCAAGAACACTGCATCAGTGGGCCCAGAAAATATCCCAGGATGCCTTCTAAATAACATAAAAACATGACCTGTCAGGGCCTCTGGAATTACTATTTAACTGTAGCCTCCAAACAGGATTTGTGCTTCATGAATGGAGAACAGCAACAGTCATCCCTCTGCACAAAGATGGGCCATCTACAGACCCTAGAAACTACAGATGTATAAGTCTTACTAGTCATATATGTAAAGCCATGGAAAGAACTATCATGGAAATGATCACCAGAGATATAGTAAACCTCCAGACACTGGACCCAATCCACTTTGATATCATCAAGGGCAGATCATGCCTCCTCAACCTGGTAGACTTCTTTGAGAAGGTAACCAAAGTAATGGATGAGGGGAAAATGGTTCACACTGCCTCCCTTGACCTGGCCAAGGCATTTGACACAGTACCCCACTTGGGCATTGTTGACAAACTCAAGAGGTTAGGTACAAACTCGTATGTTACTCGTTGGATAGCCAACTGGCTCACAGACAGGACCCAGGAAGTTAGAACTAGAGATTCCACCAATACAAAGAGGCCAGTCACAAGTGGTGTCCCTCAGGGATTAGTCCTTGCACCTCTCCTTTTTTGCATTTACTTCTCTAAACTCAAGGCCAATGTCAGTGGTCTCTGGCTAACTAAAATTGCTGGTGATTGCAAATTAGGAGCTGTGATTGAATCCCACACTGACACAAATGTTCTCCAAGAGGGGCTGACACAAACAAACAACTGGTGACAGAGCAATGGACTAAAACTAAATGCTAAGAAATGCATAATAGTATTCTTTGACCATCACATGTCTAGAGTAGTGAGGAAATCATTCTATGCTGTACAACGTATAAACAAGAGTATGGCATCTAAGTCCAAGGAAGTCATTGCCTCACTGTATGTGGCATTCATCAGACCTGTCATCAAGTACAATGCCTCCTTTGGTATGTACCTAACCAGGCATATCCAACAATTGGAATGTCCACAGAGGTTCACTAAAAGAATACAGGGCATAAGTAAAATGTCCTATGCAGAATGCCTCAAGGCCCTATCCTTGTATTCTGTCTCCTGCAGGCTTTTAAGGGAAGATCTATGCTTGGCATACAGAGCATTGTCAGATCCCACTATCATGTACCGCCTACATATCCACAAAACAAACACCACCAGAATTACCTATTCTAAAGACTTAAACCTTGCCTGTGATATAAATAGGACCTGCTGGAGAGACAGGTATGTATCCCAGAGACTACTCCGTCTATGGAACAGGCTTCCCATCCATGTGAAGCAGAGTTACTCCCTAACCCAATTCAAGTGCAACTTAGACAATTGGATGGGGAACAGAAAATTCACCCTTGGTTTGGCACCTATGTCTCTAATGTAAACAGGCAATCTGTAAATGTTTCATCTTCCAGGTCCCTGCTTGTAAACATTTCATCTACCAAACCTCTTTTTACACTTATCAAGGGTATCAAAACTTGTCAGAGATTTGGGATACATCGCTAGGCTTCAAGAGGCCCTTGTGGTCATTAGTCTAGTTAACACCTATGAATCTATGAACTTTAATACCAGATGAGAGAGAAGTCTCAGAGCACTCTGTTTTTGTAACCTGATAAAGAAGGATCTATCACCTACTTCATCTTGCCTTGCTCTACTAAGTAACCAGGGAATAATAATTCTTTAGATCAGTCAGAAAAATATAGTGAGATTAGTTAAGTATTGTTTTTTTCTGTAACTGTGTGAACCTGTTCACCTGTGTTATTTTTAATATTTCCTGTAATGCAAACTCTAGGGTTTACTGTAAATAGATATTTAGTATTTTAATGTTCTTTTATTATTTATTATTAAATATATGTAAACATTTCATTATAGCTGGTCTTTTAGAGAATATTTTAATCTCTGAGAGTACTTATATATATTTGGTGACAGCACTGGTTGCTCCTGAAAGCCTTGCTGTTGGTCAAACTACCATTTGTATTAATATTAATTTCACTCAATATAATTGGGTACTATTGCAAGAGCCTTAGATTAGCTGACTTTGTCGTGTCTGGTGGCAGCGTAACTACCTTATAGTCTGGGCAGAAGGGGGCATAGCTAGTAAATCTGTGCCATCATTTTCCAGGTTTGTGTGTGTGTGTGTGTGTGTGTGTGTGTGTGTGTGTGTGTGTGTGTGTGTGTGTGTGTTTAAAAATCAAATCTCAAAGAGTGTGTGTGTCAGCTGTTTGGAGCAGGGATATGAAGCACTGGTTTCACAGAGAGGGTGCTGGAGTACTTGGCTTGGACATTCGGCTGAGGTCTCAACTCTATAGATGTGCCACTGTGAATCTTACTGGGGACTTGGAGGGAAACAGATAGAGAAATGTAACCCTGGACTGAGTGTGCTCCTTGTCTGCTCTTAAGAGACAATGTGCTTGATGCAGAGAGCTGCATCTGGAAATACTGTGGGTATCCATTTTTGTTCCAAGTGAATGTCCCTCTCCAGTGTCAGTGGTGAGGATTCAGGCTCCTTGATTACTGGCCCAGAGTGGGGACGTCAACATTGATGTTTATGTGAAGTGAGGACTCCCGCACCAGACTCCCTGCACTTTACTTGTTGAGCAGAGGGCAGGGAATAGTTATTATTTTTCTTTTTATTCTACTATCTCATCATTCTCTAACTGCTCTTGTGGGTTTCTTCCTGTGCTAATTATGAAAAGTAATGTTGGGGGGGTATTGAAGGCCTGAAGGGGCAGACAGAGGTCATGAGCTCACAGAGAGATGGATTGTTGCTGTCACTGAAGGTGATGCCTGATAATAGTAAATACACATTGTATAACCTTGAAGCTGTTTGCCTTCCCCTGCTCTATATGTTTGATTTTTTTATCTGTTTTGCTCCTAATATTTGTTTACCATCAGCCCTGCTATGATATGGCCATCCTTTTCAATACCCCTGAGCAAAGGTCAGTCACAAAATGTAATCAATGTCAGCCTTCATTTTTTTCTTATCTAGCTCAATATCTTATTACCTATTTTGCAGCTGACATGCACTCTGTAAGCTTGGTCATTTGATACACATGTATGAAACATGTACTCATTCTGGCTAAAACCAGAAATCTCTCATTTAATAAATGGTAACTGCATGATTCCAATCTCACTAATCAAAAATCCCCAAATCTAAAAATTCCATTTTTTATATTTATTGGCTCTACTGTGAGACTGCAGTTGTGCAAACCATTTCCCTCTTTGCAAGGTGGTTTCCTTTTTCTCTCAATACTATGTCCCATATATGATGTTGCTGAGGAATTGCCCCATGCAAAAATATACTCTGTAATTAACTCCAATTGGAATTTCAGCACATTTGTTTTTTTGACAAGTTAGCTCATCCAGTTTGCTTTCAGGGATTATATTTTGAGTACTCATTGCTTTTTACCATTATATGAAGTGAGGACTCCCGCACCAGACTCCCTGCACTTTACTTGTTGAGCAGAGGGCAGGGAATAGTTATTACTTTTCTTTTTATTCTACTTTACTGGTGTCATTCTAGGGGGATCCAATGTCTGTCTGCTTGGGATGACATGCTGGACAAGCCACGATGCTTCGCAAGGAACGGCTTGCATCTGTCACCACTGGGCTTCTGGATATTGGCTAAGGCTCTTGCCACCCCCATAGTGCCTTTTTTAGGCAAGGCTCAAAAGACAAACCCACCTCCTTAGAAAACAAAAATGGAAAAAAATTAAGGGTAATGCTGCTCAACGCCAGAAGTCTAAATCTCAAGATGCAGGCTCTTGAAGCACTCCTCAGTATGGAGAACATCGATGTCTGTGCAGTAACTGAAACCTGGTTCAAGGCTCCTGAGAGCACCCCAGCACTACCAGGCTATACCTCGTATCATGCTTCTCGGCCCCAAAACTTGGGCCAAACCAAAAACGGAGGGGGAGTGTCCATATTCATCAAGGACACCCACACCTCCAGGTTAGTGGCAACACATGAAGCATCAGAGACCATCCAGGTGCAACTAACCATAGGCAAAACTGCTATACAACTGGTAGCATGTTACAGACCACCCTCCCAATCTCAGGAACCCCATTCAGCCTTCCTGAAGACATTGGAGGATATGAATGTCTCGTCAAACACCATCATATTGGGAGACTTCAACTACCCTAACATAGACTGGGTGCATTATTCTAGCCCTAACACCCTAGCCCAAAGGTTCCTGGAATTCATAAATTCAAATGCAGTGGAACAGCTAGTCACCTCTCCCACAAGGGGAGATAATATACTAGACCTGATCATCACAAACATGGGGACAAAGTGCTTCACACCGGAAGTATACCCCTCACTAGTGAGATCTGACCACAAAATAATCACCCTGGATATACATGTCCCACCTCCACCCCAACACAAAAGACTACAGTGAAAAACTTCTCAAAAGCTGACTTTACACTTCTTAAGACTGAGATGGTATCCTTTAAGTCCACTGGGCCAGTGGAAACCACATCCCACAATGCTGAATCCTTCACAAATGCTTTCTACGGACATCTCCAAGAATGCATGGATCATGCAATCCCAAATAAAACCAAGACCCTCTCCGCCAAGGGCAGGCGTCCTGTCTGGTGGACCCGAGCCATAAACAAATTGTATAACAAAAGAAGGAAGCTGCTGCACGACTGAGCAAAATCCCATAAAGATAAGGCATCTCTGATCAGCACTAGTAGAAAGCTACGTTCTCTCATAAAAACATCCAAGGCCAACTTTGAGAGAAAAGTCGCTATGGACACTAAAGATAACCACAAGGCCTTCTTCTGCTATGTTAGAAACCTGGGTGGAAACCCTCAGATATGCTCAGAGTTAGTTCACAATGACAAAAAATACACTGAACCCACAGATATTGCCAACATTCTGGCAGACAGGTTCAGTGCAAATTTCTCCCCTCCCTCATCCCCAAAAGAAGAAATACTTATCCCAGCTGAATGTAACCTCCCTGTCATCTCAGATGTCCAGGTGAGAACCGCCCTCAGCAAAGCTAAAAACACAGCATTAATGGGACCTGACGGTATCCCGAGTTGCGTGCTACGTGAACTCCAAGAGGAACTAAACCCACACATAAAAATGCTATTTAACCTTAGCCTTACTACAGGATATGTACCTGAACACTGGCGTACAGCAACAGTGGCCCCACTCCACAAAGGAGGCACCTCTACAGACCCTGGTAACTACCGCCCCATAAGCTTAACCAGTCTGGTCTGCAAAGCTATGAAAGAATCATTATGGAACTCATAAACAGAGACATTGGGGACCTACAGACACTTGATCCCACCCAGTTCGGCTTTGTAAAGGGCAGATCCTGCCTTTTGAACCTGGTTGACTTTTTCAAAACAGTCACTAGAGCCATTGACGAGGGCAAAGCAGTCCATACAGCCTACCTGGACTTGGCTAAAGCTTTCGACATAATACCCCACTCAGGCATCATAAACAAGCTCAACAGCTTAAATATAAATCCATATGTCACAAGATGGGTTGCAAACTGGCTAAAGGATAGAACCCATAAAGTCAAAATCGCTGGAGCCATGTCAGACTCAAAGGCAGTCACAAGTGGTGTCTCACAGGGCTCTGTCCTGGGACCCCTCTTGTTCGGCATTTATTTCTCAGATGTGAAAGCAAACATGGGAGGGTTGTGGCTGACAAAGTTTGCAGATGACTGCAAACTAGGCGCCATAGTCGATACACCAGCTGACACATACATCCTACAGAAAGGCTTCACTGAAATGGACAACTGGTGCCGGAGTCATGGCCTTAAACTAAATGCCAAAAAATGTATAGTCATCCCCTTTGGGAAAAACAAAGTACCCACAAATTATCACATAGACAGTAACCCACTGAGTACGGAAAAAGTAATCAGAGACCTGGGGACCCAAGTCGATAGTGACCTCTCATTTGACACCCATGTTGCCAAAGTGGTTAGAAAGACTTTCTACCTTGCCCACCTTATCATGAAGGGATTCACATCCAGATCAAAGAAGGTCATTGTACCCCTATACTCCTCCCTTATCAGGTCCATGATTGAGTACAATGCCCCATTTGGTATGTACCTCACCCGGCACTTGCAACAGCTGGAGAGACCCCAAAAGTACCTCACCAAGAGGATCAAGGGTCTCCAACATATGTCATATGCTGCCAGACTAAAGAAACTCCAGCTCTATTCAGTAGCATACAGCATACTGCCTACTCAGAGGTGATCTGTTCCTGACGTACAAGGCCATGTCCAATCAGGAATTGATGGACATGCTCCACCTCAAAAAATCCAAATCCATCAGAACCACGAGAGCTAAAGATTTAAACCTCAGCACAAATATGAATAGGACATGCTGGAGGGACAGATTCATAACTCAGAGGCTTCCCATACTCTGATACAGAATCCCAGTTCATGTTAGGCAGAGCCCCTCACTGACTCTCTTCAAGAGAAATCTTGAAGAGTGGATGGGAGATCGTAGGTTTACCCCGAGGGTCATCTCTGTGTCACTACTAGACAGAGGCACAGTAAACTAATTCTATGATGTAAGGGGGTCTTCACTGTGTCACTACTAGACAGAGGCACAGAATTCTAAATCTATTCTGTACACATTTGTACCATTACATGGGGTGGCGAAAGCCACATCACTATGGCTAGGCTTATAAATGCCCCAGGGCAGATAGCCTAGCACTAAACTATGAAACTATGAAACTATGAATTGCAAGAGAAAAACCTTGCACTTTTTATGTATTCTACTTCCAGTGTTATGATAGACTTTATAGTGGGGCCGTATACATGGGAAGCAGGCCAGGGACTTGTCGTTTGCTGTTCACTGTAATACCTCTATTGCAAAAAGCAAAAGCATATTGTGTTATTAGCTCTCCATAAAACTGTTATTGTCTGTTCTCTTAGTTAGTTCTGCTGGACTAGTGTGTTACTACAAAAATTGCTTTCCTAATCTGTAGTTCCTGATAACTGCAACCACACAGGAGTTGCCAGAAATGATTATGGAACTGAAAGAGTAAAGGGATCAGAAACTGGTAGAAATACAATGATAGCTAGCTGTGTTGGTCAGTGTAGTTCCTAGCTCCAAGACCTTTCCTCCTATGAAGAAAATAAATGGGGAGGCTGACCTAGAATTGTATATGAGGTCTTTATAGTGCTATGTTACCACTGAGAACTCGGATTGAGCAAAAAACCTGTTATCTTAGCTGATAGGGCAGGAATGGAATATGTATATGGACATTAAGGAAATGGATTATTTAAACTATGACAAGCTAAAAAATGTTAGGGCTGTGTTTACCGCTGAAGTTTAATCAATAAACTCTTATAGCTAGACTTCTAACGCTGATAAACCTGTAAAAGCAGAGGCATAGGATTTAGCATACATTTTAAAGCTTTGGATAGAACCTGATAGCAGCAGTAAATTGAAAATGTTTGAGACTTTAGCAGTAGATGCGTTTTTTTTTTTTAAAGTTTTGTTTAGAAATATAATGATATAGGTATTACAGATATTTCAAAGCATTCCAAGAACTCTGATAAGCTAGTAACTTCAGCAGAACACTTATTAGTTAACACAATATTTAAAACTGAATTGTCTGTTTCTAAACCTGAAGTAAGAAATGCTCCACTATCTGTGAAAAAAATAGCAAGTATTTATTAATGTATTTCAAATTTGTATTTCAAATGTGTATGTGTGT
>NC_056746.1:311828867-311893867 GCF_019279795.1 Protopterus annectens | reverse complement strand
GCACCCTTCTTCTTCATCTATTCTATGCCCTTTTGAATGTGTCTGTGGATTACCTCTCCACAATCAATTCCAATCATCTGTTCCACAGGTCATCAAACTCCACTGTGAGGAAGTACTTTCACAGGCATCCCCCTCTGCCAAGAAGCACTATCACAGATCCAGGTGAAAGTTGGTACCCCCAACAGTTGCATGTGTTCTGTCATACGGCCTGCCTTTAACCCACATTCTCATCCTTCCCCCCCAAAATTTCCTTGACTCTCCCTAACCTACACCATTACAGCAAACTTTTTTTCAGCAGCAAAGAGTTGATCCTGATCCCTCAAATATGTATAAAATGAGTACACTGAAAAGGTACTCCACTGATCAGTTTCCCTATTCATGACACTGTCCTTCTTAATACAACTCTCTCTGTGTCTTATCATTTAACTATGATGCTATACAGTTCCTCAGTCTTGGTCCAGTTTTCCTTTCAGCCTCCTGTGTGGGACTGAGTCAAAGGCTTTGGTGAAGCCAAGCTATACTCTGTCTACTGGTTCTGCCCCCTCAAGTTCTTCTGAAAGCCAGTCACAGAACTGGAACAGAATTGCCTGTCAGCTCCTTCTGCCCATAAACATGTGCCAGCTGTGGTATTTGAGATTACTGCTCTCAAGAAAGCCACTGGCCTTTTCCCCAGGATTTTATCCATGAATTTACCTGCCACTGTTGTTAGAATAAAAGGAGAGTAGTTTCCTGGATTTTTCCAGTCCTCTTATACAAGGGCACCACATTTGTTGATCCTTTCCATAGTTGTCTGATATATACATATATCAGAGACGTGCCAGCAACCTGAGCAGATATATGATGCCATGGGAGGCAGCTCACACATCTAGTAGTCCCTGTCATGTATATTCCTCCTTTGCTGCTTGTTCATTACCTCCCCTCTCGGCACTATCTGTCTTCCAGCATGGTATTCTCCTCTTATTTTTCTTAGTAAAGACTGAAGCAAGTATTCAGTCAGCATTCATTTTTCCCGTTTGTCTGTGCTGTACCTCTTGCCTTTGCTCAACATGGTTATTTCCTTCCCTTCTCGCTTCCTTAATTCTGCTAAGTACATAAAGCTGCCTTTGTTACTCTTATTGGCATTTTTTGTATATTCTATTTTAACTTGTGATATTACCACCTTCACTCCTTTGTTGCCTTTCTGCTTTTATCATTGTGTTATGCCATCTTCATTTATCATCCTTCCCCTTTCATCTCTTCAGATAACATTTACTGACTCCACTGCCCTCAGATCTACCATAGCAAAGAACTTCCTTGTTAGTCTGGACTTCCCTGTTGCTTTACAATTATCAGGGATTCTGATAACAGAAATCAGTATTTTTAATATATGACACTCTGAAGAGGAGGTATTATTATTATTATTATTATTATTATTAATAATAATAATAATAATAATAATAATCATCATCATCATCATTATCCACAAATATGAGTTTTGGGGCTTTGTTGTAATGTTTATATAGTAAGTGTTAATAAGAATTCACTCTATGGCAGAGAGGTTTCTTTTAGTTTGAATACTTTCTAGTAATCTGAAGAGTGCAACATGGGTATTGATTTATCTACAGAATCAGTGGCATTTTATTCCTAATTCAGTTCAAACACAATGACATCAACAAAAAAGCATTTTACCACATTGTACATCTTCTAAAAGTATATAGCTGTAGTATGTATATATCAACAAGGTAATTTTTATTTTTTTTGTAAAGCTGTAATGGAATAAATTATCAGTATAGCAAGAGAATGATTTGTTTACATTTCAAATTTCACAGATATCTATAATTTTTAATGTAAGGAAATGCATTTTCATGAGTTAGCCTCAGCATATATTGTGGTTTAGGGAACATCAAATCACTCTGTGATTCATAAAATAAAAACAAAATAAAAATGTGTGTCTGAGGTTGGCTTTGTATAGTTCCAGAAAGTTAATAATCGCAGAGATGTATTCTTGGAAATGTTACATCCTGCACTGCAAAATAATTACTTCTCATTGCTGACAGATATTTCTTTTAATCATTCCCTCTGACTCAGACAATTTGCAAGTAAACTGAAAAAATATATTCACTGGTTACCTAGTAGCTAGAAGAATGGATATCATGGGGTAGCCGGTATGCCCCAGAAGCAGACTTGTTCTTTCTCCCTGTCCTGACAACAGATTATAATTAATGCAAATGAATCCTACCCATGATGTATTAATACAATTACTAATACATTAATAGGTGACAAAAAAACAGGAGAGGAAAACAGAAGTGAAAGAGGCTACCATATAGGCTTCAGTAAACATGGGTGTAACCAGTCAAACTCTCTTCCTCAGTTGTCGCCCTTGCAAGACTGGTCTTAAAGGGAGCACTCCATTTAATCCAGGTGTTCTATCTGCTTGCAAGTCTGCAATCCATTTTATCTTAGCAATTTCAATTAAATGATGTAAATCTCCTAGCCTTGGATTTTCATTTAAAATCTCTAATACCATAAAATAAAAGCTGTGTCTAGAAAAATTCATTATGTGTTGTGATAAGGCATTATTCTTATTTGTAAGCCTCATACCACTGAGATGTCGCAAAATTCTCACTTTAAAGGGACACTTGGTCTTTCCAACATTAAAACATAAACAGACTTTGCTATTTGCCAAAAGCGCTTATCTTTTATTGTTAGAAACGTTACCAGTTATCAGAAAACTTTTTAGAGTCAAGACTCTCTGAATTTTGTTTTACTTTATTTTACTTCTAGTCTTAATAAAGAGTTTTCATCGTGGAAGAGCAGCTTTGTTTTGTTTTTGGTGAGGAATAATAACTTAGTAGCAACTTATTTCAGAACACTGTTAAAATAGTATTTTTCATTGCAGAACCATCAGGATATGAATTCTTTGTCATTTATTATCAGACAATCTTGTAATCTCTTTAGGTTTAAAAAGTCTTCAGATGCATGATTTAGGGAAAACATTTATGATTATAAATTTTTGGCTAAAAACTCCTAGATAGCCTCAAATGATGTTTTGACTGTTCTAACTATTCTACCATCTACGCTAAATACTGAACACCTTCTGACAGGACTTGCGGAGGGGGTGTGTAGGCTTTTTATTGAGTATTGCTATTACCATTTTGCAATTACTTGGTAAAATTCCATGTTTCTCTGAAAGCTTGGCAGATCAGCTTAGCTAAGAAATAAGGTTGTATGTCCCTGTTTGGGCAAAATAGGACCATTCCTATTTTTTGAACTTAATATAACATAAATGTTGAACACTTCCCATTTGTTTCTCTTGCCTGTCAAGAATTGGCAGGTGATAAGATATTCAAGTTCACTGATGTGTGTTGAGAGACTTTCACTGTTTGTTTGAGCTCCATCTTGTACTGTTGAGTTTAAAGGTGAGCAGGCAATGTTCCCATCTACATTTCTACAGCAGCAAAGCATATTTCAGAGCTAAAATGCCTTGCACTTCTAGTATCAGTATTTTGAATATGTCTTACTGACCTGAGGACCCTGTATAATTCTGTAAAATGATGGACTCAAAACAATTTTAGAGGTGACTGGCCTCCTTGTTTAAAGAGTCAACATAAACAGAAAGGAACAATTCATGCCTGGCATTCTGCTCAAGTGCAAATGTGTCCCATACAATATACTTTATAGTGTCTGTAGAGATATTATCCTATCCTAGATCTTACAGGAGTCAATGGCCACATTTTTGTTATTAAACAGGAGCCCTGGGTATATCCTAACCTTACTTAAGCAGGATTCCTGGGAGCTGAGTCTAACTATAAGCAATAAGCATTTAGATAAATCCTTTGAGCATGTCTCCACATCCAGAGCTTTTTTATGAGAGAGCTGAAATAGTATAATATGTCTTTTTATATAATATGTGTATTATCAAGAAGACTGGCATAGCAAATAGATGCCTAAGACTTAAACACTGGCACAATATTTAGCAGTAATGGACTATAATAAGTTTAAAATATTTGCTTGGACAGACAAACTCCCTTTTTGGAGAAAGCATCATTAATACTAGGTGTCATATTAACTTCTAGCTCATTCATTTCATCTGTCTGGAAAGCAAATAATTGTTCCTTAAAGGGTCGCATTATTTAGTAGAAATCCCAAGGTATATATGTAAAATAATTACCAGCTCCCCTTCCCAAAATGCTTATATAATGTTCATAACAAAATCTGTAAGAGTCCTGACACAGCACTGGAATTATCCTACCCTTTCCTTAGCTGTATAAGGAATGTAAGAGTACTTAAAACATAACTTTGTTAACTTAGGGTGGATCTGCTATGACAGATGCTTTTCCTTTAAAATGACGAAAGCAGGATATAAATGCCTGATAATACAAAAAGGTTTATATAATTTTAAACCACTAGTGAGCCTGTCCATGAGTCTAAGACATCTCTTTAAAATCAGATGCAGTGAATATAAAGTAATCAAGTCCAAAAATATAAAACTAAAAAGTCAAACAACATTTTGTGAAATGGCACACACTGGGATTAAAAAAAGCTTTGTGGGATGTGGAAATCTTAACCTAGAAGGTTTCTGCTTAGCATTAAGCCCTTCCCATTCAGATAATGGTCTTCCACTATGGCTTTCCCATAGCAGGGGCTGTAGCATGGAGAGTGGTATTGCTGGGGCAGCAGTGTAATAATTCAGCAGTCTAGGAATGTGGCTGATTTTAATTAGCCATGTGATCTCAACTAGAACTGCTACCATGAGTTTATTTTTTTTTCTCTAAGAGGCAAAAGTGAGTGCCATTTTGGTCAGCATTCATCCGCTCACTCCAATGCAAGTAGTTGCAGTACAAGTACAGAACAGCAGTGTGTGTGTGTGTGTGTGTGTGTGTGTGTGTGTGTGTGTGTGTGTGTGTGTGTGTGTGTGTGTGTGTGTGTGTGTACATGCATGCATGTGTGTGTGTGTGTGTGTGTGTGTGTGTGTGTGTGTGTGTGTGTGTGTCTGTGTGTATGTGAGTGTGTGTGTGTGTGTGTGTGTGTGTGTGTGTGTGTGTGTGTGTGTGTGTGTGTGTGTGTGTTTATAGGGCATGAATATGGTTGCATGAATGAATGTATATGTGAGTGTGTTTGTGTGTCTGTCTGTCCATGTGGACAGGATACATATGATGCCTTTTTTTCTATAAACATTGAAATGATTAAACACACTGTCACTCTCTCTCTCTCTCTTTGTTTGCTTCAAAGATTTTTTATGATCTCAGTAACTTCTGTGAGACTCTGACATCAGGGACAACCATAACCGAGCTCTGTGTTAGACTTACTGCTTATGTTTGAATGATAAAGTAAAAAGTGAGTCTGAATTTAACAGAAATAAACTCCCATGGTCTTGCTCAGTAATTTGATTGTGTTATAAAATCAGTATCACCTTTTTTCATATTAGGCAAAAATCATCATGTTATTCTTCTTGGATCTATCCATCAAGTTAGTTTTTGCTTAATTATTTTCCACAAATACCTCCATTATCTGAATCTTCAGTTCTTGAACTTGTATAGCAAAATATGTGCTGTTCAATTTTACTATCATACTGAGTTATTAATTTCTTTAATTATTTTTCGAAACATCTTTATGAAATCCCATTTTAGACAGTGACATGGGTACACATACATTAATAGAAGAGAAACAAACCATGGTAGCATTTTTCATGCAGTATACATATATGTTATTAACAGTTATCATACACTCCATCATTACATAAATTGCACAGTTCCTGCCATTCCTTAAACCTCACTCCTCCTGAACATTATCCCAAAAATCCATTTATTTCTGTGCAATTTGCTCCTTCTCTTATCTAAAGATCACACCTTCAGTTCTTTTATCTCCTTCACAACATTCATTTCTTCAGTTATATTTGGTTTAGATTTTTATTTCCATTTTCTAGCAATTGTTTTTGACTTAACTTTTTTGCACTTAATCAACTTAATATAGAGAGAAGATACAGATTACATGACAAATGTGAACTATTTGGAGAAAAAGAACATCTTCCATATCAGCCTAAAGAATAAATGAAACAACTATTTACAATATTTACATATCATTCCTACTTTCATTACTGTTGAACAAATTAATTGTGCCCCTAAGTTAGACAGAAGTAAGGACACCTAATGTATGACCAAAACAAAACCTATTTTAGTAATCTCTACTGCAATACAGTTTGATTCAGTCACGATAGAGTTTAATAGGAGTTGCCAAAGTTCAGGGAGACACTTGGGCTAAACCCCAAATGTGGCCTAAGCAGATTTTCAAAATTCCTTTTCTTCAGGTTCCCCTTTCCCTTCCAGTTCTTGGCACACATAAGCTGAATAATGCTAGCTAAAACTCAATACACTTCTAATTCAGCATCATGGGCAAAATTAGTCCTTAGAGGGATACCAAATATCCAGAATTCTCAGTTTAGTGGGATACCCACTGCATATGCATTTCTTAATTTTGCCGGTATAGTCCCAAAAAAGCTTTCACCTTATTTCAGTCTCAAAACATATGCAAATTGTCAGCACCAGGCTAGTTACACCTCCAGCAATTACTGTTATATGCCATTCCTAGTTTCCACAGACTGACCAGAGTGTAATACCAACAGTCTTCTTCTTCATCTTTCGGCTTTTTCCGGTTAGGGGTCACCACAGTGTATCACCTGTCCGCTCATGATTGGCAGTGGAGTTTTATGGTGTCGAGTTGCCAGCCCGACGCCCAACCTTCCACTGAAGGCACATACATGCACACACTCACACCTAGGGCCAATTTGGAGTGTCCAATCCACCTACAGCCTGTCTTTGGGATGTGGGAGGAAACCGGAGCACCCGGAGGAAACCCACGCGACCACAGGGAGGACATGCAGACTCCGCACAGAAGGCACCCCAGCCGAGGATCGAACCGGAGAACCTCTTGCTGTGAGGCAACAATGCTAACCACTGCTAAAATTCAAATTTACTGGTCATAAAACTTGAGCCACCAACTAAGTTTGCCATCTGCCTTCTATATCATTTCCCATTGTTCACCAGAAAAAGCAATCTTCTCTTGGTCCTTCCACCTCCCCATCATCAAATGCCTTATCACCTTAGCATGGTTGTCCCAAAGGTGTCTATAAATTATCCCTGCCCTACCCTTCTGAATATTTCCCCACTTCTGCCATGGTATTACCCTGGGGCAATCCTTTCTTGGAGAGACCTACTGAAATCTGATCTGACTATTCTATGTGTAGGTAAACCATTCTGATTCCTCCAATTTAACCCCCTGCAGCAGGTCTTGTAAACGTTTCAAATAGGATGCTCCATTTTTCTGCAAAAGCTTGCACTATTTTTGTGTCCTGTCCCTCTGCCACTGATGTCTTGTAATTCTGTCTATTGTCTGATTAATTGCTGGATGATGCCAGATACAGTTTGTGGGACCCCCTGCTCCCCAATAGTCCTCCTCTTTCTTTACTACCTTCATAGATGTAACTGATCCATTCCCAAGACAGTCCTAAAACACTCCCTTCAGTGAGTTCCACTTTTGACTTACCATCCAAATGACCCTATGCTACTCAACTCAGCAGTAGCAAATGTGCTACTGAAGCTGAGATTCATTTAGGATTCTCCCTTAAGAGTGCCTTGTTGATGATCTCCTGCAGGTTACTAGACTCTGATGTGTGACTTCAATGGGGATGTTTCTAATGACAGTAAATCATCCAACCTGAGGGATATACTTTTCACAAAAATCTTTGTGCTCAGATTAATGAGGAAGATGGGACAAAAATCCAATACAGAGGGGGATGCTTCTTTAATTTTAAATAAAACTATAATGATTGCCTGGTTAGAATTAAGCTGATTTGCCAACTCACTATGGTCAGAGCCAAAAACTGAAGCTAGAAATTCACCCAAGACCCCACCTCCCTATTTGTAAATTTTCAACATAGCAATCACTTAACCAATCTCTCCTGCAGTTAAATCCTTATTTAAAATAATCTGCTCCTCATCTATAAGTATCCTGTGATAAACAACTGCAAAATTCCAGCTGACGTTATGGTTCATAGGAAGTTCCTTATATAAGCTTGTGTAATATTCCAAAAGGGTATTTCTTATCCCTGCATCTTCAAATATGAAACTGCCATCATCTGCCTTATTCATTCCTATTTTGGGCTGCATTGCCTTATGCCTAAAAAACAAGCTATATATTGGGGATCTCCCTCCCATCTCAGCCAAAAAAGGTGACCCTTCCTACCAAGCTGTGTCTCAGCTTGAGTATTCTCATGTAATTGTATATCTGTCCTAGGTGCTTTCTCACAGTCACAGCGTTTCATGTCTTCTTCCCCTTCTATCAACCTTACTTGGACATCCAAGAGTTACCTTGAATTCTGAGCTATTATCTCCTCTCTCCGATTCCTCCTCATGTCTTCAACCACCATTATGCCTCCTGTATTGTTACTTTACAGCCCTCTCACCACATTTTGGTCAGGGAAATCTTCTAGATAATATTCCTTTGGACCACATTCTATATAATGCTCTTTAAACTCACCTTCTCCAGTGCATATAGGTTCATATTTTCATAGATAGGTACTAGGCTATCGTCTCGAGGGCCAAAGTAAACCTAGCTAACAGTGTATTGGCTTCGCCACCCATGTAGTGTTAAATTCCTGCCCCTCTATCAAGCAGAGCTCCAGACATGATTCCAGTGGTGAATTTCCTATCACCCATCCACTTATCAAAGTTATTCTTGAAGAGTGCTAATGAGGAGCTCTGCTTGATGTAGATGGGAATTTTGTTTCAGAGCATGGGAAGCCTCTGGGGCAAGAATCTATCCCTCCAGCATGTCCTATTTATTGTTGGGGTGAGGTTTAGGTCCCTAGAGCATTTAGATTGGGGAGATTGGGGATTTCTTTAAGTGGAGCATGTCCATCAATTCCAGGTTTGACATAGCTTTGTATGTCAGACAGAGGTCTCCTCAGAGTAAGCGGTATGCAACTGAGTAGAGTTGGAGTTTCTTGAGCCGGTCATCATAGGACAACTGTTTAAGGCCAGAAATCCTCTTGGTAAGGTACTTTTGGGGCCTCTCCAGTTGTTGTAGGTGTCTTGTAAGGTACATCCCAAACAGGGTATTATATTCAATGAGGGATCTGATAAGTGATGAGTAGAGGCGGACGATGACTTCCTTTTTTCTAGATGCGAACCGTTTTGTGATTAGGTGGGCCATGTGGAAAGATTTTCTGACCACTGTGGCAATGTGGTTATCAAAGGAGAGGTTACTATCCACTTGGATCCCAAGGTCTCTTATCACACTTTCTGTGTTAAGTGAACTTCCCCCTATTTGGTAATTCATGGGTACCATGTTTTTACCAAAGGGGATAACAATGCACTTTTTGGCATTTAGCTTGAGGCCATGATTTTAGCACTAGGTGTCTGTCTCAGTGAGGCCCTTTTGCAGGATGTCTACCTCAGCAGGGGAATCGATAATGGCACCCAGTTTGCAGTCATCTGTGAACTTCGTTAGCCATAGACCCTCGGTGTTCGCTTGCACTTTGAAGAAGTATATGCCAAACAGGAGAGGTCCCAAGACTGAACCCTGGGGCACTCCACTTATCACTGGTTTGGAGTCAGATCTGGAGTCAGCAACTCTCACCATGTGGGTTCTGTCCATGAGCCAGTTGGCCACCCATCTCGTGATGTAAGAGTTTATGTTAAGGTTGATGAGTTTATCCATGATCCCTGAATGGGGGATAGTGTCGGAGGCTTTAGTGAGGTCCAGGTAGGCTGTGTGGACCACCTTACCCTTGTCTATGGCCTTGGTAACCATTTCAAAAAAGTCTACTGGGTTTAGGAGACATGATTTACCCTTCAAATATCTAAAGTTTGGAGGTTACCAATGTCTTTGTTTCTGAGTTCCAGGATGATACTCTTCATGGCCTTGCAGACCAGGCTTGTCAGGCTACTAGGTCGATAGTTCCCAGGGTCTGTGGTGGCTCTTCCTTTGTGGAGTGGGATAACCATTGCTGTGTGCTATTCAGTGGGCACATAGCCTGTGGTAAGGCTGTGATTGAACATGGAGTTTAGGTGGGGGACTAGTTCATTTTGGAGTTTGTGTAAGATGCAGCCTGGGATGTTGTTCAGTCCCATGGATGCTGTGTTTTTGGCTTTAGAGAGTGACATTTTTACCTGTGTGTTTTGATTGATGGGGCTCTACAATCATCTGGTATTATTATAGGCCCTTTGGGGGGTGAGGGGGGAGTAGTGTTTGTACTGAACCTATCTGCCAAGATGTTGGCAATATCAGTTGGCTCTGTATATTTTGCACCGTTATGTTGTAGCTTGGTGCAGATCTGGGTGTTACCATGGATATTCTTGACATAGCTAAAGAATGCCTTGTGGTTGTCTTTGGAATCCGGGGCAATTTTTCATTCAAAATTAGCTTTGGAGGATTTTATGAGAGATCTTAGTTTCTTACTGAGGCCCATCAGTGAGTTTCTCCATTCCTGGGTTTTTGCTCTCTTTTGCAGCAATTTCTTCTGTTGTAGTTTGTTAATGGCAGGGGACCACCATATTGACTTCCTTTTTTGGAGGATAGTGTCTTGGTTTTGTTGGGGATAGCACGATCCATGCACTCATGCAGAGGCTTGTAGAGTGCATTTGTGTAGGATTCAGCAGTCGAGACTGTGTTGACTGTGTTATCCATCTGCAAGGGCGTCGCAAAGTTAGCCACCTCAGTTTTGAGTAGCGTGAAGTCACTTTGGAGAAATTTTTTACGGTGGTTTCCTTGTGTGTGGGTGGGGTCGGGATGTGGATATCTAGGGTGATTAGTTTATGGTCTGATCTAACAAGTGAGGAGTTGATCTCGGGTGTTGAGTACCGGTCACCCATGCTGGTAATGACCAGGTCCAGAATATTGTTGCCCCAGGTGGGGGTGTTGACAAGTTGATCCAGAGCATTAGATTTTATAAATTCCAGGAATCATTGAGCAAGGGGATTAGTACAAGAGTAGTTTTCCCAGTTTATGTTAGGGTAGTTGAAATCTCCCATTATTATGGTGTTTGGTTGAACCCTCATTTTTCCAATGTCTCCAGGAATGAGAAGTGAGGGTCCTGGGTCATGGTGCGGGATCTATAGCAAGCTACAATTTGGAATGCATTTTTGCTCTGGGCTAGTTGCACTTGGATGATCTCAGAGGCATCGTATTTTGCAACTAGCCTGGAGGTGTGGATGTCCTTGATGAATATGGACACACCTCCGCCCTTTGTGTTTCGGTCTGGGTTTTGTGGCCGAAACGTGTGGTATGAAATATAGCCTGGTAGTGTTGGGGTGTTCTTGGGAACCTTGAACCAGGTCTCAGTCACAGCACAGATATAGATGTTCTCCATTTTGAGGAGTGCCTCGAGTTAGTGCATTTTGAGGTTTAGACTCCTAGCATTGAGCAGCATTGCCCTCATTTTTTTGTCACTTGTGGTTCTTACGGTGGTGGGTTTGTCTTTTGAGCCTTGGCTAAAAAAAGGCACTATGGGGGTGGCAAGAGCCTTGGCCAATATCCTGAATCCCAGGGGTGACAGGTGCAGGCCATCTGTGGTGAAGCATCGTGGCCTGTCAAGCATGTCATCCCAGGCAGACAGATACTGGATCCCCTTTGAATGACACCAGAAGCTTAGCCAATTGTTGAAGTTGATCATCTTCTCCTTGTACTGTGGTATCATTTTTGGTGAAGGCAGGATGCTACTCTGGGCTAGGGTCATACTTGCCTGGGCTACAAGATTGGAGAGTTCTTCCATGTCTCTTTTCATATAGTACAGGGAGGTACATCTCAGGTCATTTACACCAACATGGACAATGACAGAGTCATATTTGTACTTGCCTTGTAGTGACCTGAGTGCATGCATTATGTGGCGGATTCTGGCACCTGACAAGCAGCTGACAGTAACCTTTTCTTTGTCCAGCCTGGTGAGTGGGACGTCAGTGTGCCTGACTATAGATTCTCCTATCACTAGTGTGTTGGGTATGTTGTTTTGCCTTATGGGCTGTGGTTGTGTGGCACACCGAGTTTGTGGGCTATGTGAGATATGACTCATAATAATGCACCTTTAGGTTCTGGCACCATTATTATATATGCGTGGGGAGTGAACTTTATATCTGAATTGTCTAGGTATGAGTAATAGATCAATCCTACTGGCCTATGTCTGCAAATCTCTAAAACACTTAGATGAAAAATTTGCAGGTGAACTTCCCTCCAGATGTCCATCCATCTTGCTGTTGTCATTCAGGATCTCAACAGTGTTTGGCATTGTTTATTGTAGTCCCTCTTTTGGTAGAGCCAATCATAATACTCATCTAGCACTACGTTATGCTGAACTTGGTAATATCTAGAACCTTCCACATTTGTCAAAACATTGTATAAAGAATGCCTTATTATCTGAATTGGGCACATAAATAACCCCTATTGTCCATTTGTCTTTATTTATTAGTTATCCCCACCAGATCAACCAGTGACCCTTCCTACTGTACCTAACTTTTAGTGTCTCTATTTCCAGAAAGCAGTGAAACATGAGAAGTTCCCATCTCTTGTCCAACTCCTGCCAGGGTTACGGTCAGCTATTATGGTTTGGTATAACTTGGACCTAAATTTATTGACCTCTCAAATTTTGAGTCTGGTCTCCTGCAGGCCCACTATCTGGGTCTTTTCCCTCCTTATATGTTGTAAAAATCTTGCCAGTTGAATAAGATGTGAGATGCCTCCTATATTCCATGAGAATAACTTAATTGCCTCTTTGGATGCTTTACTTGAAAGCCCTGGGCTAGGACTTATTTATTTATTTATTGACATTTGTTTACCGGGAAATCCACTGGGCCACAGACAGACCATTTTCAGTGGAGGCCCAGGGAGGATACTCCCTGTTCTCACCTCTGTCATATTGAGAAGCTTCCTTGTTTGAATTGGAATGACCATTCAATGTTATTCCTGGGCTATGGCTGAAAGCAACCCCTTGGGTGTCATATAGGCATTTTATGCCCAGCTGAAAGCCTCGGTGACTGTTTAGAGCCAAGCAAAAATGGTGAGGAATGCCAACAACTCCCCCCTCCCCTGGTCTTAGAAAGTGAAAATTATTCATTGTACTGACAAATAAGTCATAAAAGTTCCTAATAGTCAAGAGCTTTTAACAGACAGTAAATAAGTGTGCATTAGATTCATTATTTATCAAACAAAAAGACAATGCAACTTTAGTGAATTATTCCCTCCTGATTCCCCCCATTGACAATATGCATCATTCACCTGTCCATAATTTCATTCTACTACCTTTGAAGATCATTGAAAACTATGACACAAAAGCAAGCTGATAGTATAAAAAATAGTGCTCAACTATATTAAGAAACAACAGCAAGGTAAGCCCACCACCAACATCTAAACCGGGGGGGGGGGGGTGGAATGTACACACCTATCCTTGCAAGACCATATTGTCTAGAAGTCCACTTCATCCTGCAGAAAAAATGTCTTTTTAACATGCCATTAAAATTAGCAAATCTTTGCCACCCTTACCTAACAAAGCAGTGTCATTTAGATCACAAGCTTAAATGAAAACCTTCTTGGGCACCTTGTGACCCTTCCACTTCATTTTGGTTGTGTTTCATCAGGCCAGATACTGAACAGCAATGGTCGTTGACTGAGCCTGATGCAAAAAATATCTCCAACCATGATTTAACATTAGCTGGGCTACTGTCATGTGGAGAACCTGCAAATTCAAATGATTTTTGTGAATTTTCCTGTGACTCCTTTATGCCTGTGCAATGGACCATTCTATCTGCAGAGCAGAGAGTTGTGGCCTTTCCTGCCCACACTAGGATTGACCCATTTGGCTCCTTCACCTTGATGCACTCTCTTTAGGTTATTCCTATGAGCTTTAGGAATTGGAATACGAGCTGGAGAAGAAGCATATTATGGACCTACAGCTGTGAAGTGGTTAGATGGCTTGCTATTAGGCCACCTGTAATTAGAGCAGTTTGATTTGGTGAAAAGCCTTGAATAGGGATGGTGTCCACTGTCTCTTCCTCCAAATAAACTCCCATTCCTTCTCCTTGTCAGTCCAATAGCCACACTTACTTTCCATCCCAGCTGCATTGGAACATGTCTTTGCTCCCTTAATATATAATTCTGCTTCCTGAATGTCACATAGTGGGATTTTTTACACCCTCCTTACCTACTACTGTTGTGTCAGGGGGTCTATATTATATCCTTGAATGCTTAAAAAAGCGAACGCTGATTGATCGAACTTATTTTTGCGAAACTGGAAAATATCGAAGCAGCAGAAACTTGAATTTTTTCCTAGGGAAAGAATTTGGTTGTCCGTTTCTGTTGCTTCAGTATTTTCAGTGTTATGGTGGAAAGTTACCGGTCAGATTCAGGTAAGTGTGCGATTGTGTGGATGTGAGTGTTAGGGTGATTTAGGTGAGTTAGGGTTAGGGCTCGGGTTAGGTGTGTGTGCGATTGAGTGGACATGAGGGTTAGGGCAGATTTAAGCGAGTTAGGGTTAGGGAGCGGTTGAGGGGAGTGTGCGATAGTGACGGACCTTAGGGTTAGGGTTTGGGTTAAGGTAAGTGGGTAGTTAGTGGTGTGTGAATAGTTTAGTGTAGGGTTAGGTATCAGATTTTAGGTGTATGTGTGTGGATTTCTGTTTCTTTGGTGTGCTTGTGTTGTGTGTATGTGTTTTGGATCAGCGATTTTTTTCCCTGGGAAAAAAATCGCTGATCTGACAGTTCGAGATTGTAAGCTTTCGCTTAAATTAGGTCGATCAATCAGCAACGCTTTTTAAGCGTTCGATGATATAATATAGACCCATGTCAGGAAATACTAAATATGCATTAAATCCCATGTTCAGGAGTACCTCCTTCAACTGCAACATCCTTTTCCTCCGAGCATACAGCTTTTGCAAATAATCTGCCAGGATGTATAAAGTGTAGCTTCTCAAATGGACACCCTTGTTTTCCCTACTGAATAGCATTTGCCAGTCATGTATCCTGGATGATAGCATGGCCATTAAAACATGTGTAACCCTCTGTTTCTGCCTATTAACAGGCCACTCGTGATGTATCCACCAGATGGCTCAGTTTCCATGAGCAGGAGGTTCAATGACATTGTCCAGAATGTGTTCTATATGTGTTCATTTCTAGATTTAGAAACTCCTATTATCCTCAGATGAATCCTCATTCTATTTTCAATATCCTCCAGTTTATCATATGTTACTAAGAAATCTCCTGACATGACAGCATATGTGTTCTCATGTTTTACAACTGCTATCTATAGTTCTTCAATGGCCTTTTTCAGCTCTGTAACCTCAGGTGACAGTTTTAGTAGTGACTGTTTATTCACATACAAGGTCTCCACTTTGGCGGCCACAAATGAAAACCTTTCAAACAGAAACAGTAACTTAATTTTGGACAAGGCTTGTATAAAATGCTCTAAAACAGCTTCCTTCATTGCTGAGATCACATTTCCTGTTGCCTTCTCAGAAACACACCCAAACAGGTTGCAAAGCAAGATTCCTTAACTTTGTTGACTGTGACAGGACAGAGCAAACTGATTATACTCTTAATATATTAACATATGTGGATATATTGGCTCCAAGCTAGCCATGATGTCACTCTCCTAACGCCCCTGTAACTGTTTTTTTTTTTTGCAGTCAATGGCCTTAAACTTAATAAGGGTTTGCTATGTTTGGGCAATTCAGATCAGATCATGTATCCAAGTTCAAAAGAATAATTGCTTTAGTTATAGCAATTTGCTTCCCTAACATTTCTGACAAAGTGCTCTCTAGGGAGTTTTTAAAATCTCCCAACTCGTTATTTCACAAAAAAAAATCTCAGTTACCTCTCTCTTTCACATCATATATCCAGCATTCTCTATCTTATTGAGGAAAATTTCTCTGAACTCTGCTTTGGATATAATAATAACTAAGCAAACAATTCTTGATACCAAATAACCAGATTACAGCCTCTTGCTTAAATTTATAGAACCATTAAGACTGCAGTATTATCCAACTGATGTGGTCATAACTCTGAGTGGCTATGTTTTCACTTGAGACCTATATAATCTGACAAAAAAGTAAGGATAACATTGGTGTCAAGAAGAGGTATGATACCACGTTAAACATTCTGTTAGCAATAGGGTGCCTACAGTTCTTCCATTTGCACAGATACTAACAAAATGAACAGATAAAACATGGTGTTTTACCTTCCTTTTCATTTATGAGTAATACTTGTTTTATATGTTCATTGTTTTTTATAATACAGTTTCTGCTTTAGATTTTGCAGTTTTTTATAAACAAAACTAGGTTGTACCATGATCAAATTGTTCATTTTAATGTTTTTAAATCCTCCAAAATATGTCAGTATTGCTTAATATTCTTTTGTATTTCACATGTGTGCATCTATTATAAGTGTGTAAATATTATTTATCTTCTATTATTAGCTAGTCCCTGTTCTGTTGTTTTTTCAGGAAAAGCTAGATTAGCCTTACCAATACATTCCTTCATTACATTTCATTGTTTTTTAACTAATTCTTCCTTCTCATAGCCCTATTTTGAAAGTCTTTTAAATGACTTTTAACCTGCCTATTAAAATTAACATTATCTGTGTTTGATCTTGCTATTCATAAAATTTACCCTTTAACAATATTTGAAAGCATAAATGAGAGGTGCATAGTAGTTCAATATAAAAAAATATATCCCTTTTTGTCTTTTCTATGCATTGTAATACACAATCTACAGCCATCCAATTTATACAACCGCATATCCAGATAATTAATCTCATCATATGAACAAACCTTTTTAAACCTTAAAATATTTAAGAGGTACAGTAATATAATTAGTAAATAATTATAATTCATTTAAATCCCCATCGCATAACATAAATATGTCATTTATGAATCTCTTGTAAAACATAATCTTTTCTTTAAATTAATTCTTAATGAAAAAATATAAACTCATCTTCCAATACAGACATAACTACGATGGTGTTAGCCACCAGGGTGCATATCATACCTTTCAGTTATCCAGAATGCCCCACAATTTCCAGATTTTTGCCTCTTATTTGTGTCAAGTTTCTCATACAATTTATGACTTTCTGACAAATCATTAGTATGATCTGAGGATTAAAGTCACTAAATAATGACATGCCTTTGAGATTCAGACTTCATGTCCTTCAGAAATTGCATGCTAATACAAATTATGTTATTCTAGCAACTTTCTAAGTGTATAAGAGCAATATTTGTGTCCCTATTTTTGTGCATTTGCCCTCACATGATGTCATGCTTTGTCTAGATTTCTTGTGCCAAGAGGTTGAAAGGTATGATGCCCAAGTCTGTCCCTTATTTTTGTAAATAATTTCTATTTTTAAATATAAAAAAACATATTTAATATTAAATGTAGTAATTCACACATGGTATTAATCAATATATATAATGCAGTGATATATGATTACATAAATAATTCCTCACTGATTTTATACCATAGTCATTTGGTATGGCAGTGGTGAACAGGAAATTGACATCAAATATCACAAACATATAATCCTCCATATTATGTTATTTAGATCAGCTAAACAATTGCTTCAAAAATCATTACTATCTCTTGTATAACTTCTAGAGCTCACTTTAATTTGTTCTGCAAATATTTTGAGTAGGGTCCAGTTATCCACCCCTTCGCTAAGACAATGGGTTTCATAGAAGGTTCTCTTAAGCTCATATGTATCATAGGAATACTGTAATACATGGGTAAATTGTATATGGTTTGTGAGAGTAATTCAACTCTTCTATCAATAGATAACTATCAATTCCTATCTATTACCATGTATGTATTACTATCACTTAGTAGCTGTAAAACACCGGTATCATAAAAATCCTAATGCATCACAATGACCCCACCACTTTTATCAACATTTTTAATGATATCACTGTTTTTCATTAGAAAAAGCAGAGAAGCAGGAAAACGTATGTATGTAACAAGTTACTGTGGAGAAAATACAAAGTGAACAAGTAAATACCTGAGGAACAGATAGTATTTAGGATGATAATTGCTTCAAAATAGAGACAATGGAGTGGACATTCAGAACACTGCATATTTCTAAATTAGTTATAATATGCAAATTACAACAGAAAAGTAAAGAGTCTGTACTGAAAGACAGAAAGTTATATCCAGCTATTGTAAGTTAAGGGTCTGTGATTGTTTTCAAACTTCAGGCCAGACATTCATGAGAAAGATGCTTGAATTCTGGGCTGTTGATTCTATTTCATTATGTTCCACACTGTATTCAGGAGTGTTTGTGCAAAGGTTGGGACAATGCACTTATGTGCATAATTACAGTCTTTAACATGCCAGGGTCCCTGCACCTCTCATGAGCATAGTTGCTTTCATGTCTCCATATGTCCTGCTCCTGCCCCTTCTCTTCACTTGCTCTTACTCCAAATATATATTAGTCATCCTGTTTCTCTGGCACAGCAAATCTAGTTACTATATTAGATCCTCTCACATTTTACCTCTCCATAATTTTGCAGGTGACACTACCTGTGAGCAGTCACTTCTCCAGAAGTCATATTCCTTAAAGTCCTTATTCATCTAATCATTTCCCTACTGGATCCTGTCCATCAGTCCAACTTTTGCTGCTCATCATGCCTCACAGTTTTTTTGCACATCTGGAAACTAACACCTTTCATCTTCACTCTATAATAGAATGATTCAGCATCTAAGCTCCTATGCTGAGCACCTCCCTAGCAGCCTGGGCTTTTGCATCATTAAAGTTATCCTCTCCTTATAAATACTTCTTGCAAGATCTGTAGTATAATCCTTACCATTGCCCATAGCTGATTAGTTTTAGTGTCCTTACTTGGTTTCTTATGTGATTTTAAAAATATTAAGTGCTTGCCACAGATGTTGTGTTTCATTATGGGCTTCAGTCAGGGAACTGTGCTGCCTTCACTGAATCACACAGATGTTTTTCTGCTTCTCTTTTATCCTTTATTGGTCTTGGCTCAGTCCATTCTCTATTCCCTCCTACTGCTGTGCCTGTGTCTGTAGGCCTTTCAGAGTCAGTATTAGCCATGACAAGGCTCAGCTGTCTGCCATTTCCCTCCATTTGGAGAAAACCCCAGTAAGTATAGATTAGAAACCTCTATTCAGGCAGTCCACACACCACATATAACTGCTTCCCATTATTTTTCATTCTGCAGTTTGTGTAATGTATGTTATTTCATTTTTTTCTTCCATGTTCTTTAATTTGTTATTTATATATAAATATATATGGGGAAGAATTGTAGTGTAAGGATCTTGCTAGCCAGTCATGAGCAAGGGTGTTAAGTCCACAATTTTACATATCTAAACGTCAATGCCTAAAAAAATAAGGGAAGCAAAAACACACTACAGGCTCTGATGAAATGATGACATGGAATCTAAAGTTCATCAAGATCATGAAGTATGACCAGGTCCTCTGTCTCCATGGATCATGACTGTTTGGCCCACATGCTGTTGACCAGGCTACTGGGACTCTGCCTGACAAGATCTGGTGGCAAGAATTAATGGGGCTGATGGTCACGACCATAGTTATAAGATGGCATACCACAGGGCCACTGACATAATACATGCTGCCATACAAAGAGCTAAACACCTGGCATGCACAGGTGAATGGGTGGTGGTCTGTCAAGTGAACCTCCACTCATGGAAATGGAGGACTTTCTGGCCCCTTTTAGAGGCGGTGGCACATCCACATGTTCCCACTATGTAGTTCTAGATGTTGAGGTAGAGTCTGAGGATAACAAGACACTCTACTAGAGATGCCATAAGACGTAGACCTCCTTCAGTGTAAAACTACTCTTTAAGTCCTCTGAACCTCATAGTCACTGTCCAAATTATTAAAGATGTCTAATTTATGGTACACAGGATCATCAGGAATTCACCCCTCCATGACCATCCTCAGAAGGTATGCAATTAAACATTTACTTGTTAATGTTAATATTTGTACATCTCAGCTTCATGTATACTTCTGCTGCTGGGTCGTACTTACACAGGACATTGTGCTTTGATGTATTCACAGGTGATTCTTTATCTGTGGAACTACCACTACCTGAGGCTGAAGGGTCTGTAGCCCCTGATAATGATGGTGGGCTAAATTGGCATAGTCAGGGGGTGTAGGGTGTGTTTTAGGTGCAGGGACTTGTAACCAACACATCCCCAGCATAGACCATGTACACAACATCTATGTCTGTGGATACCTAGGAGACACAGGGAGGACAGGTTAATAGGGAATACTAGCAGTTAGGAAAGTATTGTACCCCTAGTAGATACATGCCATAATCTGCCCCTAGCATCCATAGACAGAGAGGTACCCACTGGGGGGGGGGTAATTGTGCTTGTTGGGGACATGGTTACCACTCTCACCCTGAGGTTGATGTGTTAGTGGCTGCATCCCAGCATAAGTGAAAGTCATCAGAGAGGCACAGGTTGATACCACCACAGCAGTGACAGAGTTAGATGCCTCAGATATTGACAGTGTGTCCATAAAAGGCTGCTGAAAGGTCCCTGTAACTAATATACATGAAGCCAAACACTGGGATAGGTATGCCAGAGTTCAAATGGGGCTGGAGACAAGGCTGACACATGTCCTCAGTTTCTTCCATAGTGTACTTATCCACATGATATCAGTTCAGATTGCAAGTGTAGTGGAGTTCATTAAACATTAAGTGAGTTGGATGACCTGGCACCTCTGGGGCAGATACTGTGCACCATAGGGTAAAGCAGTAGAAATAAGAGGTTCTTGTAGATACACCTTCAACTAATGCTGCAGAAACCTCTAAAATTGTTTTTCAGTTCCCTTTGTCTTAACACAGATGTTCATCTGAGTTAAAATATGCAGCAGACACAGTCCCGTTGCATGTCATTCATACATTTATGAATCATGCCACCATTTTCTTTTGCCACACTGCATTCCCCAAGAAACTCATTGCAGTAATGTTGCTCATTATGGTATCATCATATGGCCATTTGCAAATACCAAGCTCACCCAAGCTGCTTGGCCTTCCCTGCTTGGAGTGCATGTGTTTCTGAATTGCATATACCCTGTGTGTGGCTGCGTGCTGCTCAGATTCTCATACTGCAATGTGGGAAAGTTTTCTTAACATGGCCTTCAATATTTCTTAAAAGTCATTTTTTACCAAATCACCGTCTCTTCAGTTCTAGTGTTGTACCATAATGGCATATATTTTCTGAGCAAACATAGCATTATGCTCTAATAACTAGAATCCTTTTAGTAATACAATGTGTAAATATTGACATCATTATTTTAATTAATTGCCAAAGGGTCTCTTATTTTTGTTTTAAGGTACAGTCTAAAGTACAAAGAATCAACAGGGTTGGGACTGCTACTCAGTCTGTTCATGAGATAGTTCACAATACTGCCATGCTGATCATTTGTATAGTGTAGCAGAAACTAATGGGGTCAATTCAGGGATGTAAAAGAGTTCATGGTTTTACTGTTCACTGTTTATATGCATACCAGCAGAGCAGACCCAGTTTAAAAACAACATTGCCATGATATTAATTAGCATTTTGGCAAGGCATGTTTCAAGATTCCTCATTACAATCTACTTTTTTCCATCTGCCACCATTTTTGAAATTGTGTATTTTTCATCAGGCTCTGAGTGACAGAATATATTATTCATGAATCATGTAATTCCAGTATGCATGCCAGTTTTCTGATTAATACATGACATGGTATTAATGTTATTAATATGACATTAATGTCTTCATGCATGTTGACTTGATCTGATTTCATGAAGGGTTTTAGTAGAATATTTCATTGACAGATTCTGCCAAGATTAATAATTTGTAAATATTTGCACATCGCAATGCTGCTACTTCCTCAATCCATAAGGACATATATGCTTCCACTAAGCTTTTTGCCTCTACAGTTCTTTGTTTAACTGATCCTTATGTTTCATTGAAAGCAAAACTGTTAATTTTTGTGAAGTATTTCAAGTTTAGTGTAGACTGATGCACATCTATTTCTCTGTTTATTCTTGTCATATATATAGAATCTGAAGAAATTCTTAATAATCATTCACCTCAAATAAATTAAATGCAACATGACATAAAACCAATACTGCTTGTTGAAATAATACATTCTTTTAAGGTATGCCCCTACAGATGAAATGAAATGCTCTGTTTCAACAGTTTTCCCTTAATGGTACATATTACATATCACTTAATCTATTGTATTGCCTAAGAAAACATATAATGAAAAACATGAGCAATGTTTTGGTAAATAGTGTTTAATGTATATAATACAAGAGTATATATAAGAAATGTGAAGATGCAAACATTAAGCTCCTCACATCAGAATCAAGCACTCAAAATTTGCAATAAAAGTGCTTATCTGTAGAGTGTTAAAAAGGCACCGAACTGAATTAGTTATTAAAACCATACTTACCATGGGCAATAGTTTTACACTATCATTTGGCTTCCAAGTCACCTAACTTTGTTATCAAGGGTACTATCCCTGCAGGACAATTTAACCTTTTCTAAATTCTAGAATTTAAGATATACAAAGGAGACACCCTAGAAATAAATATGACAGAGATGATATGCTGGGTATCTTTAAATAGAATGCCTTTCAGGTGTTCAGTTTATCCAAGATCTAAAATTATGTTTAGTGTTATCAATATATAAATAACCACAGGTACAAAGGGCCATGCATACAACATGGGGCTTGCTACAGGTGATAAAATCCCTGCTGACATAATGGCAGGAAAAAATAAAACATACTCTAGCATGTGTGGAAGTAGTCTATGCATGTTGATTACAACAGCCCCTTTGAATGATAAATGGCTTGCTGCAGTTCTCGTGATATTAGAATATGCACATATAGTACTGTGTACAAGCCTGAAGGACGCCTGTTGTACATAATGCTTTATTTCAGACTCAGGGACATTATGCAAAATATTATGAATATTAAGTATCTCATATCAGTAATTCAAAGATCTAGGAAGATCGCATGTCGATTTAAGCATTAATTCCTTGCCTATTTTTTATTACATTTTCCTTGTGTTGCAACAGTAGAGAGCCTATGATGTTTTCACACCTGTGTGATTATAGCTTCTGTCAACTGCTGATACGAGATAGTGACAGTTTCATAACTGCATCTATATTTGGTGGATTATTTATATTTGATAAACTGTTTCTTTGAGAAATGATTTGTGGTATAATTGGGATCTCTTAGTATGCTTTAATATCGGCAGCTTTAAAACTGGATGTATTTGAGCAGTGCAGTAAAAAGGTGGGAATTTAAAATGTGATTAGTATATTCTACAAAATCCTTAAATAAAATTATGGAATCATTGAGAAATTCTCCGTTAGAACGATATAAATGAGTTTTACATAAAATCTAATGTAATTGTAAAATGGAATGCATAAATTTGATATATGTATTAATTTTTCAAGCAGTTTAAGTAGAATCCAGCATAGGTGAAGGTCATACTGGCAAGTAATGCATTCTATTACCTCTTTAGAAAATGCAGGCCATTAAACTATAAGATGTTTAAAACAGACATTATTCCTAAACGTGAGACCAAATTTCCAATGAAGCAATACATGTAACCTTTGACATATAACCTCTGACTATCTCATTGTAAAGTAACATTCACAGCTTTCTGAAAAGAACATTGACAATTAACTCATCTTTTCATAGCAGGCTGAACTACAAGCCCCAAAATTGTAAAACATCAAATGAATTAATGAAGAAAAAGCAGAAATAGGGGAAAAAAAAAGAGCTGTAAAATAAAATATCAATTAAAAAAAGTAAAAGCCAAAAAAATGAATATAAAGGTCACACAGACAAACAATTCAATAAAACATCTAAGAAAGACCCAGATAAGGTAGAGTCTTCACTGTGTAAAACCTTAAACCTTTTGTAGTGAACGCTCATTGCATATATGCAGACAAGCCCTTAAGGACATACCAATATTTCAGTTAAATTGCTTCTGAATGCCTATGAATTTTCACTGTTTACTTTACAAGTCTTTATTGGTGCATTCAGGCTAATATAGCTAAATGCCACTAACTGTAGACCTACCATGTTCACTTGTTTTCTGGGTTTCTAAGTACATCATAATTGGATTGTCTGGCTATACTCTAGAAACATCAAGCCTTGTGTCCATAAATATTAAGTTGCCTGCAAAATATCATAAATAACATTCAAACCAAAGGGCAAAAAGGTCAAGCAGGCAAATCATTCAGTAAAATTGTCATTTAAGCTACAGTGCAAAAATGTTTCTGTAAGGGTGTGGCAGCAAGCTGTCCTGCATCCTCATTGTGAGGGGATAGTTGTACCACTATCCCCTGACTGAAACATTTAATCTCCAGGGTCAGACACCACAGGAATAGGAGTATAACAAATTATCGTCAAATGGCTGTTGTAGTCTTATGAAAGACAACTTTTCTCTCATCTGTGAGATGTTGTGACTCCAGACCTGGAATATTTAAATAGAGGTTGTGGGGGCAAAGCCTACACACACACACACACACACACACACACACACACACACACATAAACATACACACACACACACACACACACACACACACACACACACACACACACACACACACACACACACACACACACACACACATATAAACATACACACACATACACACACACACACATATAAACACACACACACACACACACACACACACACACACACACACACACACACACACACACACACACACACACACACACACACACACACACACACACACACACACACACACACACACACACACACACACACACACATATATATATATATATATATATATATATATATATAAACACACACACACACACACATACACACACACACACACACACACACACACACACACACACACACACACACACATATAAACACACACACACACACACACACACACACACACACACACACACACACACACACACACACACACACACACACACACACACACACACACACACACACACACACACACATGTAAGTGTTGAGCAGCTTGCCTACATGACTAGCTGAGTATCATAATATATATTACAAGTGGGTTGCAATTTTTTTACACTGTTAGCACATATTTTTTATTTCCTATAGTACTTTTCCAAAATTACTGACTGAAATGTAACACTGATCTCCATACAACCCAGTGATACAGGACTGCATTCTTTCACTTCCTACATTTCAGAATTTTTCATTGCCATTTTACAGACACTGTCCAAAGAATGGCTGAAGCATTACATTGCAAAGGACATTTTGTAATCAAATGCAGCACTCGTTATTATAACTTCTTACTTATGCCATCCAACTAATGCAGTTCAGTCCTTAACAAATTCCATACATATAGCTCAGGCTTTTGGTGATTTGGTGTGTTTAGGTGGTAGTTTGTTGTGTGAAACTTTAGTTATATACAGACTTACATTGTAATATGTCATCATCATTACCAGGGGTAGTGCTAGCTAGCATTCTGGTGGTCCCAGCAAATTTCAAGGTGACTTCCATGTGAAACCATGTTTTGCTAACATCCACTCAGCATGACTTTAATGATCATTGTATAAGACATGGTATAAAAAAAGTTGATATGCACAGAGCATTAAAGACAGACAGACAGACTTGCAGTGCCACTGGCATCAAGGTAATCATTCCAACAGAAGTCCACACACACAAACTTAGTGGCATTTAGTAGCAATGTTCTGACATTACAAGCCTCTGTACCACAGCAAGGTAGCCACAAGCCTCTGTGCCACAGCAAGGTAGCCAGTCCTACAGAGATATAAACACACACACACACACACACACACACACACACACACACACACACACACACACACACACACACACACACACACACACTCACACATGCAAACACATTGACATTTAGAAATATATTGTCACATTATGACAAGTCTCTGCACCACATCAAGGTAGCCAGTCTCACAGAGGTCCACACAGATGCCCACACAGATTGCCACACAAGACAAGACAAAGATGTCCTCACAGACTCCGACACAAGACAGACAGATGTTGATATAGACTCCCATGCAAGACAGAGATGTTTACACAGACTCGCACACAAGACAGAAATATCCATAGACTCACACACACGCAAACTTCCATAAAAGACAGAGATGCCCACACATACTTACAGAGATGCCCACACAGGCACACTGACCCAGATCCACACAGAGATGCCCACACAGAATCACAGAAACAGGGACACCCACAGAGACACCCACATAAGACAAACACAGATGTCCACACAAGAATCAGGACTGCAGTGAGTAATATAGATCACAAGATGCACAAACCTCAGATTTTATATATATATATATATATATATATATATATATATATATATATATATATATATATATGGCACTACATCAGAACTGAGACATACACAACATCAGCAGTGCTGTAGCAAAACTGATGCATATAAGACAATGAGCAAAATAATATAGACAAAGGAACACAAGACAATAACTAGAAAAACACACTCAAAAGCCCAAGACAGAGTTAATGAGACAGAGACAGGCACATAGAGAAACAGGCTCTGGCACACCCCCACTCAGTGCAGAGAAAAACACAGACAAACACTGCAACTACAGAAGCACATGATTCATAGATGGACAGACAACTACTAATGTGCAGAACAGTCACACACAGCCATGGACAAACATGTGGAAAAGACAGAAAATACACACAAAACACATAAAAAAACATGGAGACAAAAGACTCAGACTCATACAGATGAACAAGTGAAGATGCAAAAGCACACATATAAGAGACACCACACAGATAGATGTTTGCCTGACCTGGACAGTACAATTATCTACAGTACACGGGTAGTTCATCAGCTTATCAAATTACTGCCACTTTTATGGTATCAGATGAGCAATACTTGTACTTTCTGTGCTCCACGGTGTCCTTCAATCATGACTAATCCCGATGCTCATAGCTGTCCTTCCTGCTGCCCCTAACTGACATTAACTCAAGACAAATCTTACTGCCCCTAGCTGTCCTTGACGCATGATGAATCCTGCTGCCCCTAGCTGTAATTAACTCACAACTAATCATGCCACTTCAAGCTGTCCACAAATCCTAATGATCCTTATCCTCAGTCACTGTCTGAGATGATGACTATACCTGCTGGAGCAAGCAACCAATTCATATGGGATATAAGCCAGACTATCAGGTGCAACTTTAAATGTACTGGCATACAAGATTCTGAAATATACTACTACAAAGGTAAGGTATGCACATACCAAGATTTTTGCAAGCATCCTGCATATTTTATTCCAGACAAATTCTTCAGTGAGGCTGCTATGTGGTGATAAACCTTATCCCACTTAATGCTCAGATGAGAACACAACTAAGCCTAAAAGTCTTTCCTGACTCACTGATGACCATAGGTATGTCTTTCAGATCAAATTTAGAAAAGCTGTACTCTGCAGTAGCCAGTAACAGGTGCAGTCAAATAAATTTGCAGTGTGATACAATTATTTACATAGATTTGTTTCAAAGGAAGATCTTTTTACATGGACACTGGTCGTTATTCAGTGTCAAGTATTCGAGAATGATTTTTCAGTTCACTTCTGAGGTCATAGTCATCAGTGTCAGTCTGTCAGTCGTTCTTTCAGAGCCTTGCACTGTTGGATCAAGGTGTCTTCAGCAACATCACTTTAGAAGTTAATATTTTCTAGAAATTTAAAGGCCTTATCAAATTCTGAAAGCTATTCAAACCAGTCTTTAAATGACAGTAATGTCATGTTCAGCAACACATTGAAAAATTCCACCTACAATTTTACTTTTAGGTCCAGTGCTGTCTTACCTTGTCCTTCATAGTTAAAAAGGCACTTTATTTTTCTCTGCTTCATTTCATAAATGTAGTATTTAAATCCAATTCTTTTGCTACCTTGAAGGTTTTATATAAGGAATGTTCAAATCTTGTCTCTGTGTAGTTCCACAGTATGCCCATAGTTGATGTAAGTACTTTGACATATATAGAAATATCAACGGCTGGACTCTGCTGCATTTTGCTTGCACAATTTGCCTCCATTAGTCTACCATACCAAACCAATAAACATATGATGAAATGGTATGACACAAGTTCTGAGCATAGTCCCATTGCCTTTTGTTATGTTGCTATGTCACTTGTCCTTAAAGCTTCACTTATCTCCTGTTATGCTTCCACAATTTCCTTCAGCTGAAATCGTACTTCTTTGATGGAGTTCATCCAGGATTCCCAGCAAATCTCTGACAGTGGCTGCACAATGGCATTATAGGTTCATAGGTTCATAGGTTCATAGGTGTGTACTAGGCTAATGGTCCTTGAGCCTTTACAAGCCTAGCCCATAGAAGTGCCCTGGCATCGTGCCGCCCAATGTTAGTTCCCAGTGCCTCTATCAAGTAGAGCCACTGGAGTGATCCCTGGGGTGAACTTTCTATTTCCCATCCACTCATCAAGATTTCTCTTGAAGAGGGCCAGTGAGGCACTCTGCTTGTCATATCTGGGAAGCCTATTCCATAGCATGGGTAGTCTCTGGGTTATGAACCTGTCCCTCCAGCATGTTCTGTTGATTATGGTAATGAGTTTGAGGTCTCTGGAGTGTGTGGTGTGGAGGGATTGGGTTTCCTTTAGATGTAGCATTTCTAACAGAGCTGGGTCAGACATGGCCTTGTAAGTCAAGCAGAGATCACCTCTTATTAGACAATATGAGATAGAGAATAGCTGGCGTTTTTTGAGTCTGTCCATGTACGACATGTGTTTAAGGCCTAGGATCCTCTTCGTGAGGTACTTTTGTGGCTTTTCCAGCTGTTGCATGTGTCTAGTGAGGTATATGCCAAATGGGGGATTATACTCGATGATTGGCCTAATGAGGAAAGAGTAGGGAGAGATGATGACCTGTTTCTTCCTGGATGCAAAACCCTTGGTAATGAGATGTGCCACATAGAAGGACATTCTGACCACAGTGGCAATGTGGTGGTTGAATGAGAGGTTGCTGTCAATCTGTGTCCCCAAATCTCTTATAATGCCTTCAGTGGGCTCCCATCAATGTGGTAATTAGTGGGAACTGAGTTTTTCTCAAAGGGGATGATGATGATGATGCATTTTTTGGCATTAAGCTTAAGGCCATGGCTTTGACACCAGTCATTGGTCTCAGTGAGGCCTTTCTGTAGGATTTCCACATCACCTGGGGAATTAATCATGGCTGCTAACCTGAAGTCGTCTGTGAACTTGGTCAACCAGAGTCCCTCCGTGTTGGGCTGGACTTCTGAGAAGTAGATGCCAAACAGGAGAGGACCCAGGACCGATCCCTGTGGGACTCCACTCATGACTGGTTGGCAGACTGACTTGGAGTCCACTACTTTCACACTGTGGGTGCTATCTGTGAGCCAATTTGCAACCCACCTAATGATATAGGGGTCGATGCCTAGTTTGGTGAATTTATCAATAATTCCTGAGTAGGGAATGGTATCAAAGGCCTTGGCCAGATTGAGGTAGGCTGTATGAACTGCCTTGCCCTCATCCACAGCTCTGATGACTGACTCAAAGAAGTCAACCAGGTTGAGCAGGCATGATCTACCTTTCACAAAACCAAATCGCACGGGATCTAGAGTTTGGAGATTCCCTATATCCTTGTTAATTAGGTCCATGATGATGCACTCCATAGCCTTACATATCAGACTAATCAGGCTAATGGGGCGATAATTTCCAGGGTCTGTAGTTGCTCCCCCTTTATGGAGAGGGATGACTGTAGCAGTATGATGTGACTTGGTCATCACCAACATGGGTGACCGTGTTCTACACCGAAGGTTAACCCCTCGCTGGTTAGATCAGACCATAGACTAATCACTCTGGATATCCACATTCTGCACCCACCCCCAGTCAAGGAAACCACTGTGAAAAACTTTTCAAAAGCAAACTTCACGTTACTTAAGACCGAGGTGGAAAGGTTCACAGCCCCCATGCTAAAGGACAACGCTGTCTAAGCTGCTGAATCTCTTACACAGGCACTCTATGAACATTTGCAAGAATGCATGGATTGTGCTATCCCAAGCAAAACCAAGACTCACTCCTCCAAGAAAAGGAAACTAGTCTGGTGGACCCCTGCAATAAACTAACTATACAATAGGAGGAAACTAGTACAGAAAAGAGTACAATCCCAAGAAGGAAAGACATCCCTGATCAGTATCAGCAAGAAACTACGATCCCTCATAAAATCGTCCAAGGCTTGCTTCAAAAGAAAAATTGCCAAGGACTCCAAAGATAACCACAAAGTGTTCTTTAGCTATGTCAAGAACCTAAGTGGAAACTCTCAGATCTGCTCTGAGTTAGTGCAGAATTGCACAAAATACACTGAACCATCTGATATTGCCAACATTCTGGCAGACAGGTTCAGTGCAAACTTTACCCATCTCTCACCCCCTAAAGGTCCCATAACCATACCAGAAGAATGTAGAGCCCCGGAAATCACTGACACACAGGTTAAAACAACCCTATCCAAAGCCAAAAACACACCTTCAATGGGACCAGATGGTGTCACAGGCTGTGCCTTACATGAACTCCAAAATGAGCTAACCCCTCACCTAAACACACTGTTCAAACTCAGCCTCTCTACAGGCTACATACCCATAGAGTGGCAGACAGCATCAGTTATCCCACTCCACAAAGGTGGAGCCACAACGGACCCCGGGAACTATCGCCCTATAAGCCTGACTAGCCTGGTCTGTAAGGCTATGGAGCGCATCATCATGGAACTCAATAACAGAGACATTGGAAACTTCCAAACATTGGACCCTACCCAGTTTGGCTTTGTTAAGGGCAGATCATGCCTCTTAAACCTGGTGGACTTCTTTGAGACAGTTACCAAGGCTTTAGATGAGGGAAAGGAGATCCACACAGCCTACCTAAATCTCGCAAAGGTTTTTGACACCATTCCCCATTCTGGTATTATAGACAAGCTCACCAGCCTGAACATAAACCCCTACGCCACAAGATGGGTTGCCAATTGGCTCAAGGATAGAACCCACATGGTGAGAGTTGCAGGCTCTAGGTCCGACTCTAAACCAGTTACAAGTGGCATTCCTCAGGGCTCAGTCCTGGGACCCCTCCTGTTTGGTATATACTTCTCGGAGGTACAGGCAAGCACAGGAGGACTATGGCTGACCAAGTTTGCAGATGACTGCAAACTGGGGGCCATAATTGACTCTCCAGCTGATACAGACATATTCCAGAAGGGTCTCACTGAGACGGATACCTGGTGTCAAAATCATGGTCTCAAGCTAAATGACAAAAAGTGCATAGTCATCCCCTTTGGAAAGAACAAAGTACACATGAACTACCACATACGTGGTAGTCCCCTAAATACAGAAAATGTAATAAGGGATCTTGGGACCCAAGTAGATAGTAATCTCTCCTTTGATAATCATATTGCGAAGGTAGTTAGAAAATTCTTCTATGTGGCTCACCTAATCACAAAAGGGTTGGCATCTAGAACAAAAGAGGTTATTGTGCCCCTCTACTCATCACTCATCATACCCATCATAGAGTACAATGCCCCATTTAGGATGTACCTTACAAGACACCTGCAAGAGCTGGAAAGACCACAGAAGTACCTCACCAAGAGGATTACTGGCCTCAAACAGATGCCCTATGCAGCCCGACTGATGAAATTACAGCTGTACTCGGTTGCATACTGCTTACTCAGAGGTGATCTCTGCCTGACATACAAGGCCATGTCCAACCCAGAATGGATGGACATGCTCCACCTAAAAAAAAACAAAACCCCAAGAGCCACATGCTCTATAGATCTAAACCTCACCACAATGATAAATAGGACGTACTGGAGGGATAGATTCCTGTCCCATAGACTTCCCATGCTTTGGAACAGGATTCCAATCTACATTAAGCAGAGCCCCTCACTAACACTCTTCAAGAGAAACCTTGATGAGTGGATGGGAAACAGAAAATTTACCCCGGGGATCACTGCAGTGGCTCTGCTGGATAGTGGTGCAGGGAACTAATGGCTCTGCTGGACCAAGGCACAGGGAACTAATCTAAGGGGGCGGCAAAAGCCAACACATTCTGGCTAGGCTAATAGATGCCCTCGGGCAGATAGCCTAGTACTTACCTATGAACCTATGTATAAAGCAAAAATCTGGACATTCTACATCATAATCCCTCTTTTACTGCACTTCTTAATTTCTTTGCTCAAGAATCAGGACAAAGCCAGTGGGGGAAACGTTTAAAATCAGGAGCAAGGTTTTGAAGTAGTAGCATAATTCACAAAAGAGATACATTTTTTTGTGAATTACAGCAGTATCAACATGCATTCTGTGGATAGTATGAAGCATTAAATTCTAATGTCTTGAATTATTGACTGTCTGTAATCCTTAGTGATTTACCAGAACATTAAAAAAATTACAAGGAAAAGGCAAACATATAGGGCAAAAATCAAAAACAGTTGAGTAGTATGTGCTGCTTTCTGTCACAGACAAAAGGACCTTGACTAAGACTAAACTATATGTTGGCACTGGAGATCCCCTCTTCCATTTTCCTCTTTAAAATAAATAATTAAATAAAAATGAAATTAAAAACAGAACAAAAATTGCCTTTTGCATTTGGTGTTAGACTGCTACTATTCCTCCACTTGCCTTTACAACCACATTTCTGACCTGTTCCTTCTTGCTCCTACTAATCTTTTTTATTGTCCTGAAAAGTACAGCTGTTCAGATCTTTTACTAAAATGCCCTTAAAAGGGAACAAGTTATTCATTCATCCTCCTCCTCCTCCTTACCAGTAAGCAAAATCCACAATCGAAAAAAGGATTTAAGAAAATGTTTACACGTTTTCTATTTTAAACCTAGTAAGAATAAGAAAGTAGCTCACAGCATGTGGCTTTTAAAGGCAGATAACAATTGATGTAGAATTGCTTGGAGCTTACCACAACTGATTAGGTCCTGTTCTTACTTCAATGAAGTGGACCTGACAAAGTGCAGCTTTTCTCTTAACATCACGTCTTTACTGGAATAAGTTAAAAAAAGCTTGCTGAGCTGCAACCAAGTAGGTCATTGTTTCAGGAAGGCAGACCTGATGGACTGCAGCTTTTTGCTGATGCCATATCCTCAGTGGAGAAAATATTATCAAAAAATCACAAGACAATGACCTCAGCTCATGGCAGTAATACATATGATTGCTGGAGCCAGGCACAGGGGAAGCCAGACTGTGGCATGGCCATATCTCATTGGGGGGCCTCTCAAATAGTGAGATATTTGATGCCTCCAATGGCCATGTGTTCATTGGGTGCATAATACCTGCTATGATAATCATCATACACAATAACAATATAATAATAGTATGTTGTGATATACAGCAATATGTTACTATGCACAGTAACATCATCATATGCAATAATATGCCATCATCTACATACACAGTACTACATCATCATACAGAGTAACATATCATGATATGCATAATATGCCACTATATACACCAACATGTCATCATCATCACACATATTCATATGTCATCATCATACATTTTCATAACATGTAAAAATGTCATGCTGTCACTGGTATCCTAAAGATGACACCATAAAGACACTAATGAGCAAATCCTAAAACCATGTTTAGAGAGGGGCTTATACAGACAGTCTACTTTTAATGTCATGGGATGCTGGATGAGATCTATAAGTTTTGCATAATTGGATGAAACTCAAGAATGACTTCTCAAGTCAGTTAATCTACTGGTAAAACAAAACAAAAAAAAAAAACAAAACAAAATAAACAAATAAATAAAAATGAAAAAAAAAAAAGAGTCAGTAGAGCATACAAAATGATGCTATACAGAGGCACGTCAGGGTCTTGTTCTAATGATACAATTATAACATGGATAGTGTCATGTAAATGGTCAATTTCAATAACATCTAAACAGCATCTTTTCTTAAGGGAAACTAGTGCATATATCTTGATTTTTTTAAAATCCTTACCTCCTGTTGTGTTGGCTAATTCTGCCTTGTACAGTGCTACACAAGCACACGCACATATTGTTTTTGCTGGGGTTACACATTCTTGGTTGATCCACACCATGCTTTGTGGCCAGGTTTGCAGTACATGTAAATGCTAGTTGTAGTGTCATATACTCATACTACAAACAGGTATAACATACAATGTTTGTTATGATCGTAAGGGCTCCATCACAAATAGGTTACAACACTCTGTATCCTCTAAAATTTGTATTACGCTACTAGACAGGTACAATGTTGTGGCTCGCAAGTATACAGTTACCCATATGAGCTGAATGGAACAGGTGCAAAGCTGTGACAGAAGTGGTTTGGACTGTACTGCAGAGAAGAAGAGTGTGAAAAGACCATTGGCAGGTATGGTTCTTAAATGATTCATTAGAAGGCATGCTGTTTGTTGGCAACAGCAGAATACAATGACAAAGAAGTGAAGGGCCTATTTTAAGAAGCACCAGTCTAAAATAACACCTCACCCCTAGCCTGAAGACTGCCTTTTTATTGTTAATCTTAGGTGACATGGTCATTTATGAGTTGTTTTCCTGTTACCTCTCCACTATACATTAACACTGCCGAGTCAGGAGTTTGAATGAGCTGCACTGCTAGGTCACATGATGAACTGAGATAAAATGGAGAGCAATGTTAATGTATAGCAGTGAGCTAAGAATGCGTTATCATCATCATTTTCTAAACTTCTTGTCTTAGTGAGGCCCACAGTGGTAAGAAGCTGTGCAGCAAAGACCAGACTTCCATCTCCTCAGCAACAATTTCCAGATCATGCTCTGTGACTTCCAGGCATTCTTAGACAAGCAGAGATAAACTGCCTTTCGACTTTTCCCGGTTAGGGGTTACCACAGCAGAACTCCAGTCCGCTAATGATTGACAGTGACTTTTTATGGTGTCGAGTTGCGATCCCAGCGCCCAACCTTGAAAGAAGGGACACGCTCGCACCTACCAGCATGTCTTTAAATTCAATTGACCATGGAAAGGACATGCAGACTCCGCACAGAAGGTGTTCCAGCCAAAAATCGAACCAGAGAATCTGTTGCTGTGAGGCGACTAAGTCTACCTTTGGATCCCATCTCATTGGTCTGTGTCTAGTACACCTCCCATGGGAGGCACCTGGTGATAACCTCTGGATTCTCTTTACCACAGAGGAACAGTGGCTGTCATCTGAGGCCATCATAGATGGGTGAGTTGTTCACTCTTCCATGGAAACTGAGCGCAGCTACTCTGTGAAGAAATGATTTCTGTTGCCTGCATCTGTGATGCCATGTTTTTAGTCACTGTTAAAAGCTCATGATCACAGGTGAGGATGGAAGTATAGACAGACTAGTAAACTGAGAGCATCATCCTATAACTCAGCTCTCATTTCCCAGTACAGTTCAGCCAAAGTTTGCAGTACTGCCCGTCTGCACCAATCTGCTGGTCGCACACTCTCAGTCCTGAACAAGACCTCACAATGCTGGAATTCTGCCACTAGAGGTGCTACTTCTCTCTCACCTGCCAGCAGATAGCAAGACAGCAACAGACATTTTTTTCCCAGGCAGATCCAAGGTTTCTGAGTTGATGGTACTGATTTTTTTCTCAACTGCTTCCTACTTGATGCATGTGGAAGGTTACAGTCACTGTCACTTGGGGCTGATGTGACAACATCTTCAAATAAAAAATGTTCAGACAAATAATCTGGACACTTTTCTGACTTTGGCAACACCTTAATATCATGTCCATGAAAGACAGAAACAAGAAGGGAGACAAAACATACTCTAGAAGAAGTCCTGAATGTATCCTAAATGTATTTAACAACACAAAGTCCCACTCCTCAAATACTGATATTGAATGGTATGGAGCAAGACTCTTCTGTCTCAAGTACTGGTACTGAATGGTACATAGCAGGACTCTTATGTCTCAAGTACTGGTACTGAATGGTACATAGCAGGACTCTTCTGTCTCAAGTACTGGTACTGAATGGTACATAGCAGGACTCTTCTGTCTCAAGTACTGGTACTGAATGGTACATAGCAGGACTCTTCTGTCTCAAGTACTGGTACTGAATGATACATAGCAGGACTCTTCTGTCTCAAGTACTGGTACTGAATGGTACATAGCAGGACTCTTCTGTCTCAAGTACTGGTACTGAATGGTACATAGCAAGACTCTTCTGTCTCAAGTACTGGTACTGAATGGTACAGAGGAGGACTCTTTTGTTTCAAGTACAGGTACTGAATGGTACATAGCAGGACTCTTCTGTCTCAAGTACTGGTACTGAATGATACATAGCAGGACTCTTCTGTCTCAAGTACTGGTACTGAATGGTACATAGCAGGACTCTTCTGTCTCAAGTACTGGTACTGAATGGTACATAGCAGGACTCTTCTGTCTCAAGTACTGGTACTGAATGGTACAGAGGAGGACTCTTTTGTCTCAAGTACAGGTACTAAATGGTATGGGGCAGGACTCTTCTGTCTCAAGTATTGGCACTGAATGGTATGGAGCAGGACTCTTTTGTCTCAAGTACTGGTACTGAATGGTATGGAGCAGGACTCTTCTGTTTCAAGTATAGGTACTGAATGGTATGGAGCAGGACTCTTCTGTCTCAAGTATTGGTACTGAATGTTATGGAGCAGGACTCTTCTGTCTTGTAGCACTTCTCACAAAACATTCTAGGATACCTAGTCATATGCCTCTTCTAAGTCCAAGGTAAGGATGTAGTACACTTGGGAAATGCACAATCCTTTATTAATCCTCTCATCATGACTGTCATGTCTTCACTATCTGCACTTTTTTAGTAGACTTGGTGCATAAATTCTTGACTAAAATTAATTGGGGAGCAACTATCAATGGCAAACTTCCGCATGAAGAATAAAAACATCTGCAAATGGGCACCACCGGAGCAAACACTGTTAACACTGAATTGCCCAAATGGGTTAGACAAGTTATGAAAAAGTTTTCCAAAACCAGTACCATTATTACTCACATGTTCCCCAGTTCTGGAACCTAAACCACCTTTTTAGAAAGATATGTTAAGATGTATAAAATGTTTGTGGGTGACCTATTTATTATTACTGATGCATCTTTATGTCAGATAGATGCATTTGTCAAAGACGTTAACAACACTCACTACTAGCATTTTAAGCTTTGTTCTGGGATAAGTAGGGAAAAGTGTTCCATATTTGGAAATGGTAGTTACCTGGGATTTTGCAAATCATAATTTTTCTTGTGGGATTTGTAGAAAACCTTGTTTTTCTAATAACTATTTACACTATCTTAGTGCACATCCCACATATACGAAAAGAAAGATTCCTTTTGGTCAGATGATCAGATTGTCTAGATTGACCACTGATTTTGATTACTTTTCTAAAGGGATTAATGACATTATTATATGTAGTAGGAGTTATGATCGCATCTTGCTGGTTAAGACTCCCGAGGAGATCAAGCACAAGAGAGACAGACAGTTTCCTTCTGTTCTGGTGAAGGGTATACCTCAGAGGAACAGTATTGATGTTAAATACAGCAACAGTTTCATTTTGCAGATGACTGCTGATGACAGTAGTATTAGGAAGATTATTATGCACAACTGGAACATTTTCCAAGATAACCCTGATGTATATACAGCAGTGGGTCCTTCTCCCTGATCTGTGTGTAAAAATTCTAAGTGTATTAAGCAAAGGTTGGAGAATGTTAATACTAAGATGCCTTTGCTACCCACTAATAAGAAAGTGGAAATGTTTAAGTGCGTTTTTGTAGGGCATGTAATTTTATACTGGAAGGCTCTGTTATTGATTTGTCTCAGTATGGACAGAAGCGTTTGATTAAAGCACATTATGCTTGTAACATTACTGGTTTGATCTACATTGCCATCTGCTCATGCTGGGATGTATTTGATATTGGCATGACTACCAGAAAGTTATCTCAGACAGTCAAAGAACACTTGTATGCCATTAAGAGCAAAGACACAACAGCGCTTTGTACCAACACACTTTAATGTGCAGTTCCTTTAAGAAGTTCTATTTTGCTGTCTTAGAACATTTACCTGTGGAATTTGTGGAGAAGTGTTTCAAGAAGTAGCTACTTAAACAAAGAAACATTGTGGCAGTTTATGATGCAGGCTGATAAGTTTCCTGGTCTGAATGATACTATTTGTATTAACTGTTTTTTTATAATTGGTTTTAAATATTATGTTATTTTGTATTGAGGTATATTTATTTTGTGAATTTAGTGTTTTTTTTACCTTTTAGGTTCATCATTTGTCTTAATTAATTTAATTATTGTTCCATGGTTTTGACTGGTCTGTTTGCATTATAAAGATTCTTAGTCTGTTGCTTAGTATTCTGATGAAGTCTCTCGTGGAGGAAAGTGCTCAACAAATTTTCCTTCAAGCAGATTCCATTTTCCTGTGGTGCCTATCGGCAGATGTTTTTATTGTCCAGTTTTTGCTATTCATCATCCGTGTGGTTTGTTTATGTTGGTTAAACTTCTTCATGAGCTGTCTTTGTAAATATCCAATTTCTCTTCAAATAAAGTGCTTTGTCAAGGAAAGCCATGTCTCTAAAATCTGGGAATGGCATGCATTGTTCCACCCTACAAAGGTGGCCCCTCGTTAACATTAAATAATTATTATCTCATTATCTTACTTCATTCCTTATCAAACATTTTTTAAAAAGTCATTATTGTTGACTACTACATTACTTAATAACTTAGAATCTCATATTGAACATTCAACTTGGGTTCAGGCTGACTTATGGAATGGTCATAGCAATTATTGATATTATGGAGTACATCCCTAATCAGCTACACCAAGATAAAATTGTTGGTTAACTCAAGGTCTCTCCAAAGCATTTGACACAGATTGTCATATAAAGCTTTTTGAGAGTTTAGTTGGTTGCAGTCTCAATGTAAATGCCATAAAATGGTTTACTAATAGCCTAGACAATAGATAGCAGTCACTTTGGAGCAATTGTCCCTTCCTGGCCAGTGAATGTGGATGTTCAACAATGGTCTGCTGGGCTCACTCCAGTTTACCATTTTTAAATGACATGTATAATTCCTGCAGCAATGTAAATAAAATCTAGTTTGCTAATGACATGGGCCATTATCCTAGCTGATGTACCCACTGACTGTACTATTTCCAAACTGCAATCTTGCTTCCATAAGCTACAGCTCTGGATAAAGGCTATGGGATTGCATATTAATGTAAATAATATGAAATTAATAGTCGTTATACCTAAACATCAATGTCAAGATTATATCCTCTCCTTAAATTCCGTTATCATTCACTCTTTTTCTCAAAACAGTAATTGGTTTAAAATTCCCAGACCAATCAACTATGGAAAAAATTAATTCAACAAATCTAATTGGCTGTATTCTGGACTGTTAGTTAAAATGTAACCAATAAGTAGCTAATAAAATCAGAATAAATTGGAAATGTGCAGGCTTAACAGTGCTGGTGCATTCATCACAGCCAATGCCAGATTATACAATGCTAGCGTGTAAATATTACCCTTCACTGCTTTACTGTATTGTACTCATATACTCACTGAGCACTGAGCCACAACCCACGTTCTACATAAACTAAATTAGATTTATAGTTGAAAAGTTAGATTCACTGCTGGAAATTGTGACAGAAAACCTTATTGTGCATCTTTGCACATCCAACACTAGTAAGAGTTTTGTACTTAGCTGTCCTTTAAGCTATTGAAACTTCCCCATAAACTTTTCTATGTATGTAGCATAATGCAAAGACCCTAATTTTGTAATATTGGGTATACTGCCTAAAGATATACAGTTTTAGTTAAGTAAGAGTACCATGTTTAGTTTTGTTAATCATCTGAATGTAACTAAATCTATCTTGTATTCTCTGTTAACATGTATACTAAATATAACTGGAGCTTTTCTCCTCGGGTCTCCACTGAAAATAGATTTCTGACCCAGCTGGACTAACCCAGTTAACAAATGTCAATAAATAAATAAATAAATAAATAAATAAAATAAATCTGTGAAAGCCAAATTTAAACTTGTTGCAATTAATCTGTCCCCTGTATGTTACACTTGTTTTCCTTTTTACTATATTTGTTGCTATTTTTGCTACTTATTATAACTCAACAATTACTATTTAGTGAAAACTAGTTACAGAGTAGTCCTATTTTTATATATTAGGCATCTCGTTATAAATGACAACTTTATGATATACATGCTGTCCTACAGTTATGAGTCTCAATGTCTGCTTCAAAATATATGTTACTATACATACCGTGTACATGTCTACAATGTTTTTGATCTGCATTGGAGATATTTCAATCTAGGACTCTCCTGAAAATGATTCTTCTCAGCAGCACATTCCTGGTTAATGAATGATAATAAATAAATATGGAAGAAGTTCCAGTGATAAGAGCAGGCATGAAAACTGTGTGCTGCCACTAACCCGAAAGGGGCTGAACATAGTAAAATACTGGTAAACAAAGATGGAAGCCAATGGTGTGCCATAAGCCAGTTGTGTTTTCATCTGGTCAGTATTCTCAGTGATTTTGTTAAGCATAGTCACTGTAACAATAAATCATAACATGACTAGTTTTCTTGCCACTCTCTTGCTTTCCTTGGCCTCCATTTGAATAGCTAGTGGTTTCGTATCTTGCGTCTATATATCAATGGTTGCGTGTGCTGGTACGCACTGATATGGGTGTTTGGGTGGCTTATGACTATCTGTAGAGCTGCACCATCTTCTAATCAATTCATCTCTCTGCTTTGACAGCTGTCTATTATCTGAAGTACCTAAAGTATTTTTTAACTGTACAGTAATTGCTATTGTTTTGCTTTAAATGGCTTCATTTGGTATTGCTCAAATTCAAACTTTATTTTTTCTTGTTTAAGTATTTCACTGCCTAAGTCTATAAATAAATGTTGTTGTGATAGACCAATAGTCCTAACAACTTTAATTCAAGTTGTTTGTTTTCTCTGGGGTCTGACCATAATTTTAAAGACTGCCAACACTGTAAGAAATTCAAATCATCATCATCTTTTGGCTGCTCCCGTTAGGGGTCGCCACAGCGGATCATCCATTTCCATTTCCTCTTGTCCGCTACATCTTACTCTGTCACACCAACCACCTGCATGTCCACTCTCACCACATCCATAAACCTTATCTTAGGCCTTCCTCTTTTCCTGTTACTTGGTAGCTTCATCCTTAGCATATTTTTTTCCAATATACTCAGCATCCCTCCTCAGCACATGTCCAAACCAATGTAATCTTGCCTGTCTGGCTTTGTCTCCAAACCTTCCAACCTGGGCTGACCCTCTAATATACTTATTCCTAATCCTGTCCACTCTCGTCACACCCAGTGCAAATCTTAACATCTTTAACTCTGCCAAATCCAGCTCTAACTCCTGCCTTTTTGTCAATGCCACTGTCTCCAACCCATATAACATAGCTGGTCTCACTACCCTCTTGAAGACCTTCTGTTTCGCTCTTACTGGTACTCATCTGTCACAAATCACTCCTGGCACTCTTCTCCACCTACTCCACCCTGCCTGTACTCTCTTCTTCACCTCTCTTCCACACTCACCATTACTCTGAATTATTGATCCCAAGTATTTAAACTCAACCACCTTTGCCACCTGTACTCCTTGCATCCTCACCATTCCTCTATCCTCCCTCTCATTCACACACATATATTCTGTCTTAGTCCTGCTGACCTTCATTCCTCTTCTCTCTAGAGCATATCTCCATCGATCCAGGGTCTCCTACACCTGTTCCCTACTTTCACTACAGATCACAATGTCATCTACAAACATCATAGTCCACGGGGACTCCTGTCTGATCTTGTCTGTCAACCTGTCCATCACCATTGCAAATAAGAAAGGGCTCAGAGGTGAGCCTTGATGTAATCCCACCTCCACCTTAAACGCATCCGTCACTCCCACTGCAGACCTCACCACTGTCACACTACCCTCATAAATATCCTGTACCACTCTTACATACTTTTCTGACACTCCCGACTTCCTCATACAGTACCACAACTCCTCTCTAGGCACCCTGTCATATGCTTTCTCTAAGTCTACAAAAACACAATACAACTCCTTCTGACCTTCTCTCTACTTCTCCATCGACACTCTCAGAACAAACATCACATCTGTAGTGTTCTTTCCCAGCATGAAACCATACTGCTGATCACTAATCATCACATTCCTTCTTAACCTAGCTTCCACTACTCTTTCCCATAACTTCATGCTGTGACTGATCAATTTAATTCTTTTGTAGTTACTACAGCTCTGCACATCACCCTTATTCTTAAAAATCAGTACCAAAACACTTTTTCTCCATTCCTCAGGCATCCTCTCACTTTCCAAAATTTCATTAAACAATCTGGTTAAAAACTCCACTGCCATTTCACCTAAATACCTCCATGCTTCCACAGGTATGTCATCTGGACCAACAGCCTTTCCATTCTTCGTCCACATCATAGCTATCCTTACTTCCTCCTTGCTAATCCACTGCACTTCATGACTGATTATCCACACATCATCCAACCTTCTCTCCCTCTTATTCTCTTCATTCATCAACCCCTCAAAGTACTCTTTCCATCTGCTCAACACACTCTCCTCGCTTGTGAGTATGTTTCCCCCATTATCCTTTATCACCTTTACCTGCTGCACATCTTTGCTAGCTCGGTCCCTCTGTCTAGCCAATTGGTACAGGTGCTTTTCTCCCTCCTTAGTGTCCAACCTTTCATACAACTCTTCATATGCCTTATCCTTAGCCTTCGCCACCTCTCTCTTTGCCATGCACCTCATCTCCTTATACTCCTGTCTACTTTCTTCATCTCTCTGATAATCCCACTTTTTCTATGCCAACCTCTTTCTCTGTATACTCTCCTGTACTTCCTCATTCCACCACCATGTCTCCTAATTGTCCTTCCTCTGTCCAGATGTCATACCAAGCACCTTTCTAGCCGTCTCCCTTACTAGCACTGCTGTAGTTACCCAGCTATTTGGTAACTCTTCACTGCCACCCAGTGCCTGTCTTAACTCTTCCATGAACTCCACCTCACAATTACCCTTTTTCAATTTCCACCATGTGATCCTTGGTGCTGCCCTCACACTCCTCCTCCTCTTCTTGATCACTGTCATCTTACAAACCACCATCCTATGCTGTCTAACTACACTTTTGCCGGTCACCACTTTACAGTCTCCAATCTCCTTCAAACTGGCCCTCCTACATAAGATATAATCCACCTGTGTGTATCTTCCTCCACTCTTGTATGTCATCCTGTGCTCCTCCCTCTTGTTAAAATACATGTTCACCACAGCCATGTCCATCCTTTTCACAAAATCCACTACCATCTGACCTTCTGCATTCCTTTGTTTAACACCATACCTACCCATCACTTCCTCATCCCCTCTGTTCCCTTCACCAACATGCCCATTGAAATCTGCTCCAATCACCACTCTCTCACCCTTGGGTACAGTCATCACCACTTCATCCAGCTCACTCCAAAATTTTTCTTTCTCATCCATTGCACACCCAACTTGTGGAGCATATGCACTAACAACATTCATCATTACACCATCAATTTCCAGCTTCATAAACATCACTCTATCTGACACTCTTTCCACCACCAAAACACTCTTAGCATACTGTTCCTTCAGGATAATGCATACGCCATTTCTCCTCCCATCCACACCATGATAAAACAATTTGTACCCACCTCCGATACACCTAGCCTTACTCTCCCTTCCATCTGGTCTCTTGCACACACAATATACCAACCTTCCTTCTGTCCATCATATCGGCTAGCTCTCTCCCTATACCAGTCATACTGCCAACATTCAAAGTTCTGACTCTCACTACCACAGTCCTAGCCTTTCTCCTCTCTTCCTGCCTTCGGCCATGCCTTCCACCTCCTCTCCTCCTTCGGCCAACAGTAACCCAATTTCCGCCAGCACCCTGTTGGCTAACAGTACTGGTGGCGGTCGTTGTTAACCCGGGCCTCGACCGATCCGGTGTGTAAATACTGGTGTCTGCATGAATGAGTTTACTAAGTTTTACGCCGGGTGCCCTTCCTGACGCAACCCTCCCCATTTATCCAGGCTTGGGACCGGCACAAAGAAATGCACTGGCTTGTTCATCCCCAGTGGTTGTAAGAAATTCATATAAGCCATGAAAATCAGAAGACAAAACATCTCTGTCTTCACCTTTAATCAAGAGACTAAAGTCATCAAAGAAAAATTTCTGAAAGTAATTCAACATTCTTCCAGAAAAGTAAGCAAAAGCTAAAAATAAAAAATGCATACAAAATAGAAAAAAAACTATCAAGAAGAAAATATCCTTACCAATAGATCCTAAAGCTTTTTTAACTGCTCTTTCACTGCCAGAAACTAGAACATCTTTACTACTGAGTGCCACTGATACAGAAGGGAAGTTGGACCATGCAAAATCCAGAAAGCCTCCTACTAGTGTGCCAAATTACAGACAGAAACGGGTACCTACATTAATGCTGACCAAGGTAAAGAGGTCGCTCATCCCAGAAATTGCTGTAAAATTTCTGGAATATGAGTCACAGTTTCCCAGGACGAAGTGCTTCAACTTGAACTGTAGGCTTTTCAACACCAGAATGTGAAGTTTTCCAGCCGAAGCGCTCCCCTTTCTTACTTTATGAAATGTCTAAGCTAGCATTCTTTCTTACTGCTGTAGCCTGTAATAGACTATGTGAAGAAATCATCAGGCAATACTCAGGTACCTAGTCTGCACCATATGCAAGATGAACTTATAATAGTTCATTCTTTCCGTACATCAGTACCTCTAAAGGTTTCCGGTAAATGAAAGAGATTAATGAGTCCATCTTCTCCTTCCTCTGAACAGGAAAAAATATTTTACAGTTCAGAGCCTTCCTACACAGTGTATTTTCAATTAGTTTGGTACTCAAATTCAAAAAGTACAAGCCTGTTTTCATGAGTTAATTGGGGACAATAAATGGCCACATGGTTTCCGTGAGTCACACAGTAGGACAAAGAGAGACTGAGGGAATCAAAACTTGGGCTACAGGATGAAGTTCATTTGCAGCTTGTATCCTTAATTGTCTTTATTATGTATGATAAGATCACGACCCTTTCAGTCTTCGGCCCCTGCCCCTATGAGATGCTAAATTTAATGGGACTATTATCATTATTGGTGAAAACTGTAACTGGTGAACGTGAAATTTCCTCTTCTAAAAGAATGCAATTGGAAATAAAAGTTATGGGATATGTTCAAAGACTTTGCCTTCTTTTAAAAAATTTCCAAGATGTGTAGATTAAAATCCTAAATATTCTGACACTCACTCAGGAGCTTACAGATCACTCAACTTTTAGTATAAATTTTGTAGAAAAAAGAACACGTATCTGTTATAACCTTAAGTCAATACTGTAACTTTGGTTGCGCCTAACTTATCCACAATTGTGAATGTTTTTTTAGCCCTATTAGAGGTAGGTTTTGAACAAGTATGTGGAAAGAACATACACTTCTATCACCTTAACAGTAAATGTCCTTGGTTATCAGAATTACATGTTGTCTTATTAAGATTCTGTTTTTGAAAGATGCTGCAAATTACTTATAATATATCTGATTCAAAGTTGAAACAGAGCTTAACTGTCGATCTTAAAACAGATAAACTCACAGCTCTTCAGGCATGCAGGTGTGCCTATGATGCTGTATATGCTCTAGCTATGACAGCTATGACTGGAACCGTCTTACAGTGGTATGCTAGGCTTACTTCATAAATCTTTTTCTGAGCATGGGATGGCCCAGATTTTAGAAACTCCTTTTAAAGGATTTCCCCCAGCAACAAAACTATTACAATTCTGGGTAGAGATCTGCAATCTGGGTAGTCAACATCAAGATTATTTTCCAGTTGTCCTTTTGTATAGGACCTGGCCTTCTTCAGAAAGATACCTTCCAACAATCTTGCTATTTTAGATGTCATAAATTCAGATTTATGAAGCTATATCATGCAGGATCGGATTAAAACTCTCTTTCTATAGCAGGTTGTTTTGCCTCTGCTATAAATTTATTCCACAAGGTGAACCCTTATTTTCTTAATACAAATTGTGTATTATTGCTTGTTTTTTAAACTTAGAAACTGTTTTTCTTTTATTGAGCCCACATTATATTATTTTAGCTGCAGCTGATTAACTAACTTTAATGTGGAACGAGTTTGGAATGACTAAATTTGTTTTTCATCCTTTTTGGGTTCTTACTAAATAGAAACTTTATTATTTTAAAGACATCAGCTTCAAGACAAGCCTTTACTTTAACACTTTTACAAGGCATTTGCAGTTTACTTTGTTTTATGCCTACATTGGTTTCTAAAAAGTTATTCTTTCATTCAAAGGTGCAGTCAAAAACTTTTTAATTCCTGGGTTGGGATTCATAGATGAGTAATGCAATGTACAGCTTAAATTAGTGTGTGGGTAGCAACAACAACTTTGGAGTGGACAGTTCTAATTTATGGCTCAATAGTTGCAAAGGGCAAAAAGAGTGCAGTATCTATAGCATTCTAATGAAAGTGCAATGACACGTTCATTAGCATGCAATACATACTGCATGCCAGTGAATGTGTACTGACATGGAAATGAAGAACTCCATGTAAATGTGCGACATGGAGTATGCAAACGATAACACCAAAAATCGTGGAACAATGCAGAAATTAATAGAATGTGCATACTGCTGTGCAGTGGATGTCTTCTTTGAGCACAGAGATTCATGCTGTTCATTATGAGAGTGATGGTAGGATTAACATCAGCACTAGCTTGGCAGCATGTGCTAGCAGCCACCATTGTAACCAGTGCCCACAATTTTGCACATAATGACCATGAACACCAATAGAAGCGGTATGGACAGTGCCTGACATGCACTTATAGACCATCGGACTGTGGACCATTTCCATATGGACAGGAACACTGCACAGGACCTCACTGAACTGTGTCATTCACAAGTGGAATTGGGGGGAGGGAGGTGGTATGTCTTTTGGTGTAGTTACCGACATATATGTATAATTTTTTAATACTTTATTGAATTATCCCTTAAGACATAGGCAAACATACATTTATATAAAAGAAAACAAAGCATGTTAACATGTTCATAGTTACAAACATTATACATTACATATATTCATTTATAGAATCATCAATACAGTATTACATAAACTGATCAATTCCTACTTTCCCTTAATCGTCACTCCTCCTCCAAAACATTGTTCTGCATGTATTGTTCCCATCATTTCTATTTGTTCTACATAATTTCTCCTACCTTTTCTAAAGATTCCACTTCCATTTCTTGTATCTCTGTTACAATATTCACTGTTTCAAATACAGTTGGTTTAGACTTTGATTTCCATTTTTTTCAAATTTTTTTGCAGCAACAGGAAATTCAATTTAACAAGGCCTTACTATGTCTAGACAATTCAGATCTTATATCTCAGCTCAAAAAAAAAATTCCTTATTTACTTCCATTTGTTCACCAAATATTTTTGATAGAGTACTCTGTAGGTAGTTTTTTTTAATCTGCCAACTTATTACACTTCCAAAACATATGTTACCAGTTGCCCCTTTCTTCTCCATCACACCTCCAACATTGTCCTTCCACTTGAGGAAAAATTCTTTGGAGTCTGCTTGGTGTATAAAAATAAAAATGTAAACACTTCCAAGCAAAAAATCCTAAATCTTCTAGATTGTGTTGCAAATTTGGGAATCATACATATGTCCTCCCATTGTTTTCTTATGAATTGCTTATCCAAGCTCTCTTTTCAATCTTTTCTAACCTCTTCTAATTGATTCCTACAGTCATCGTGCAATATGCCCTACTAATTATTTACTTTTTAACAGCAGCTTCTGTTCTAGATTCAACTAAAAATTCTACCTGAGCAGATCTTTCACTTAGGATTCCCCTATCCCTTTCAATTTGCCTGAATGCTGAGATCAATCCTTGATAGGGAAGGCAGTCTTCCTAGACTAGGCCAGATGGCCTGCAGTCCAAATGTTTTCTTAGCCTCTTCGCATTTTATTACCTTTCCCTCTCTAGTTATTTGTTCTCAGTACCTTAGTTCCTTTGCCAGTTTTCTCCTGTAAATTCCAACTCCCTCTTGCCTATTCTCTGTACCCTTAATTGCAGTCATCCCTATTGGCATAATCTCCTTTTACCATTCTTGTGTTGGCTTAGTTCTTAGAATACTTTCTTCTACTTTATGAATATAATATTCTGTATGGCCTTTAGGATCTGCATCCAAATAACACCTCTCTCCGCATTTTTTGAATTTCCCCCTACTTCATCATCATCATTTTCCATTTTGAACTATAGCTTTCTGCTTGCGTTATGTATAAGAACCTTAACTTTGTATTTCTAGAATATCCCTTCAAATCAGGTAATCCTAAACCACCTTGTTCTATTGGAAGGATCATCTTATCCTGCTTGATCCCTGCCATCTTCCCCTTCAACTCTTTATTAATTACTATCCATATCTTCTCCTCTGGTTGATAAAATATGCCTGACCTGTATATAAAACTAAACAAGACCTTCCTGTTTCTCATTTTTTGTATTATCTTATTTTATTCTCTTCCTACTTATCTTTAGCTGTCATAACAGAATCCTTTTTAACCCATACCTTAAATATTTAATTGTATCATGTCCCCATAAATATGAGTATCCCTGAACAAATACATACTTTACAGCCATTGCTTTGTCTTTTTTAATTTTATATTCTGAAAAGACTTTTTCTCAGAATGTTCCACAAAACTAAAATGCCCCTTTTTGGTTTTATTAGGTACAAAATAATATCGCCTGCAAGCAAAACCAACTTTTCTTGATTACCATACCAATTATATTCTTGAATGTCTGAGCCCCTAATTTTCTAAGCCAATGGCTCTAAATATAATGCAAATATGAAAGAGGAAAGAGGACATCCCTACCTGATTCATCTGTTTGGACACAACCTATCAGAGAAGAGCCATCCCTGTTTAATTTGCCTCCAATCCCTCATATATCCTGCTAATTAACCTCTTTATTGTATTGGGGAATGTAAATGCTTCCATTCCCCTACTCATAAAATTCCAGCTTACTCTGTCAAATGTTTTCTTTTTATCAAGACCCACCAACGACAGCAGTATTTTCTTATATTCTGCTTCCCTCTGGATTACCACTTTTCTGTTAATGTTGTCAAATGTTTGCCTCTCCTCCACAAAACCACACTTACCCATATCTATCAAATTTGGTAACACCTTTGCCATTCTTTTAGCTATTATAGAAATAGGCACATTATAGTCATGATTTAAAATTGAAATGGCCTATATGAAAGTGGGCCTTATGGGTATTTACCATCTCTTGGTTTTACTGCCACCGCTGCTTTCTTCTAGCTGTTGGTTCTTTCCCTCCTTTTAAAATAGCATTAATCAAAACATTCCAGATCTTTATCACTTTCTTCCCTCCTAGCTTCCAAAATTTCAGAGGAATATCATATATTCCCAAAAATTTTCCTGCAGATTGACTATACATCATCATTTTTATTCTCATCTCCTATCTTAACTGTTAACTGTTGAGCATCATCTGCCTCTAACTAAGTCTTCCATAAATATTTCCATTTGTACTTTTTCTTGATTTCCACCTTTCTCTGCTTTATACAAATTTTCATAAAATTTCTGAAATATCTCTAATACCTCTACAGGGTATTTGGTTATTTTTCTTTTTATAGGCTCCCTAAGTTTGAAAACAACCCATTCTACTTTCTATTGCCTAAGTTGTTGTGCTAAATGTTTTTGTGCTCTGGAGTAATCGAAAAAAACAGTTTCTTAACAGTTATCTTTCTAAACTTGTGCATACTATCCAGATACTCCCTCATTTCCTCTTTAACATTCTGCAGTTGCACTGCCTCTTGTTCTGTGTGATATCCTTTATTCTGAAATAATTTAACCTTTGTCAGCCCCTATAAATATTTAGTGTTACTTCTTAGCCATATCAGTTTTTCTTTTATTTCTGCCATATTTTAAACTTCACTTTCATTTTATCCCACTCACTAGCTATGACTTCTGAAGAAATTTCTATCTTCCCTAGTAACTCTCAAATAATTTCCACTACCCATTCTTTAAATTCCTCTCTTTTTAACAGGCGGGGGTGGTAACAGTGTCTCATTTTTACTGCATTACCCTGTGTTTTTATTGTAGTTGTTATTGGCACATGATCTGAAATAGTTTTGGGATGTGTGTCAAAGCTTTCTAATAAATGCACACATTTCTGTTAAATATAATTTCTTTCTAGTCTAGTCCAGTTATTGTACCTTGTAGAATAATATGTAAATTCTTTCTGAGTTACTACCACTGAATTTATGTCTTTCATACCAAATATTTACATAAATATCTTCAGAAATCTACCCCCTTTTGTTATATTTTTCCTTCTAGGTCCCCCAGATACTTCCTCACTCTTGCAAATCAAGTTCCAGTCCCTACCTATAAGTAATATTCCCTGATGAAAGGTGATTGTTTCTCCCAAAAATTTCTTAAGCTTCATAATAACAGTTTTAGGTTGAGTAGAAGACAGCATAATCTTCCCCTATTGCCTATAGTCCCTTGCTACCACAAATTTACAATTACTATTTTTTCCCTCTTCTGCCACTATTGGAGTTCTTCTAGCAATTAGTATAAGCATTCCTATTTTCCTTTGTCCCTGATATTATGTTGAATATCCACGCTGAAATCCTTTATCACATCCACATGCTCACTTCCTTCCAAATCTGTTTCCTGTAGCATTACTATTTTTGCTCTGCATTTCTTAATATAATTCAATATCCTTACCTTTTTGTCTATACCTGTAAGGCCTTTTTACATTCCAAAATAATATGTTTAGTGTAGCCATTAGGAAAAGAAGTTATTATTCCCAGTTATTATATATGACAGATTTTTTTAAATGTCTATTTCCATTTCTAGCTTTGTGTTACATGCACCCACTATTGTCTACCAGGCTGATCCTTTATTCATCTTGTCATCTCTATTTGAATTTATGCTACATTTTAAAAAAACTTTTTATTTTAATGAAAATCCTCAAAAAGAAAAACACACACCCAGAACATCCTCATAATCTATTAACTTAAAACAAACACACAAAACTATGTACATCTCCTGATAGGAACATCTGTCTCAGATTGACAGCTGTACCAACAGACATTAACTAACCTAACATTAATGTTATCCAAGCTAAAGCACATGTTACAGCCTGTGCTCCTACGTACAGTAATTGCTGTCTAGTTTTGTCTTATCTTTATTCCCTCCCAGATGTGAAAAAGTATAGGCTGTCAGAAAACATTAGCTTTTAGCCTTATGAATAACTGCATCGGCTGTTCTTAAAGAAAACTAAATTATACATTGTTCTAGTAAATGTGTTCATTACCAGAAAAGCAACCATCTCTTATTCACTTCCAAAAGTTTCAAACTTTTTTACTGAGATGCCTGTCCTTGTACTTTTTCAAACCCCTCAGTGTATTGCTTTCACCTATAGCCAGCTTGTTTCCATGGAAACATTAAGAAAAGACTGTACTTCTCAAATAACACTGATTATTTGTTTGCTAAAGGAAAACTATCTATATCATTGTGGTTTTACATTAAAAAAAATTTGCTGAAATAAACTTGTCATTAGATCAAGCCAAGGACAATATTCCAGACATTCACCAATGCAAAAATAAAATACAACAGTTTAACTCTACATATATTATATTATATTGTATTATATTATATTATATTATATTATATTATATTATATTATATTATATATTGCATCAATGCATTTTTACAAACATTCCCCTCCCAAACAGCCCAACCTCATTAACTCAAACATGCTTTTGTCCAGTCTTTCTTTCTTAACTTTTCACATTGTAATGCCTACATTTCATAAAACTAAAAAAAAAAAAAAAAAAAAAAAAATTTCTTTTCAGTCACTAAAAATGCTTTAGTATATAGCGTGCAATTTATATCACCAAATGCTTTATGCAAATACTGTTAAGAACAAAAATTGTTTTACTTACAGTTATTTTCCTGTTTTTTTCTCTTTCTTTCTCCTTTTAGTGCCCTTCCAAACATCATTTACATGAAGAAGGGCACTTACCTGTCAGTCCCACTACAAGTTTAACAAAGCCAACAAAAATCTATTTTTTCTCAGCCTTGCTTCCTTGTAAATCCATATTTTACAAATGTGATCAATGCCTTATAGTCTCACATTTATTCATTAAATTCAGTGTTTCTGGTCTTCCTTTTCATCTCTGTCTCCCAACCCCAGACTCTGGTTCAAGTCCAAGGTAGTCCCGATTCTTATAATAATTTTTTGTTCTTTTTTTCTGTCTCTCAAACATTTTCCAGATAAACATTGGAAAATGTTTATCTGGCAAAGTCTGTCTATGAGCTTTATTAACAGAAGAATGAGAGTCAGAGTCCACTTCTGTTTGATCCCTCACTCTTTGTTGGACAAATTTTGTATTTCCTCCTTTGCCTGTTTTGCATGAAAAATTACCTTGATCCCCCAAAAACATATTATGAAGAGAGCTGGATACAGCAGCTTGAATCTCACACTTGCCTTTCAACATTCCCTGATTGCTAGAATAAATGTGCTTCTCTTCTGCCTTGTGTACAGGGAATAATCATTTTCCACAAATACTTTACTCTCTCCAGTTTTTAATATTTGGCCTTCTGCCACAGTTTTGTCAGGATCAACTCTTTCTGCTGATATAATTGCATACCTATTAATACAGGTCTTGGCTACTTTCTCATGGCCAGGTTTGGAGCATATACATGATGTGCCCTTTCAGTTAATACATTTTCCTGTGGAATACCAGTCCAGTTACTTATTATTTATTTATACTTATTACACAGTTTGTTGCATCCAGTTTCTCTGGTAGAGCAGAAAATCTCAGGGTTTCTCTGTGTGCTCTGTCCTTTAACTTTACCATTTTAAAACAGCTCATCTTGAGCAGTCTCATACTCAGCCAGCCTTTTCTTAATTTCAGCCATTGAGTTTTACAGTTTTATCAATTCTTCTGAATAGCTGTTCAAAGATTCTTCCATTTTTTCCCAGCCTTTAGTTATTTGAAATGATATTCTCATTCAATGTTTCATTTATTTGAATCAGCTCTAGCACATTTGTCTTATTTTTCCCTCTAAATTACTGGAAGCTGTCTCTTGTACCAAAGTTGGAGCTTGCTGAACAACTGCAGGATTCTTCTTAGTCACTATTTTCTCTTCACCTTTTTTAGTTGATTTTTTTCAGGGTCTCTAAGTTTCTTCTTTATTGGCATCCAGGCAGTACACTTACTATCCATAACAGAATTTTACTAAAACAGGCAGAATTATTGGCCATTATCTATCAGTTTCTTTTTTCAGACTGGGAGAGCTGTTGATGACTGTACTGCCATTTGGAAAGCCAAGGTATATGTATCCTAAACCATTTATCAGTGACCTACTGGGTACATGTTAGAGATACTGCAGGTGACAATCTATAAATCTTAAACCAGTTCTTTAACATTAAGGTACAGCATGTGGAGGAGCATAAATAGTCCCTCATGACTACAGAACACAGAACCAGCACCATATGAATATTTTATGACATTGTCCATTTCCCTGAGGTTCTGTGATTCATAGATTGCTCACATATTGTCATCAAGGGCCCATCTGGTCCAAAGGGCCTGTGATATATTAACCAGAAGGGCTTCCACTCCCTGAACTACCAGGCAGTCTTAAATGCCCAGGGCATTACTTATAATACATCTAAGCATCACTCATTTGACAGGTGTCCATCATAAATCAAAGGTTTCCTGGAGGGTCTTGAAGCTGTGAATGGTCTATAATGAATCCCCTGTGAAATTAAGTGCAGTACACATGTGCAGATCCATGAGGAGGACACTGCAATGCAGTCCTGACACTTGTAGCAAAAATATTGTGAGTGCCATACTTCATAATATAGCTTAGTGCAAAGAAATGGATGTGCAGGTAAACATCATGGCAGGACATTCCACACCAACCACAACAGCAAAATAAGGACAGGGTAGAGAAACAGAGGAGGAATACCCAGAAACAGGACACTGCAGCCTCAAAAGGAGCCTAAGTCAATTTTTCAAGAACAAAATTAAGGTTCCAGGAAGGAAAAATAGGCTTTGTGGGAGGCCTAATATGAAGGACACCTTTAAGCAATTGTTTGACCACAAGGAGGATGAGGATGGATATGAGACCCCTTGCCTTGTGTGAGTAGGTCCATCCTGTTAGGTAACTTGTGGTGATTGTCACCAACAAGATTTTGGGAGAGTCATGTTCTATCTTGAACAGGGCCCTCAGTATGTGAAGAAGGGGAGGGCAGGCATATAGAAACATCCTCTTCCAAGAAAAAGAGAGGGTGTCCACCTCCCATGTCTGAGGAGTAGCCCACTGGTGCACAATGTTCAGAAACACATCTCTGTGAAGCATCTACTCATGAATCTGTGTTATGGACCTGCTCAGAGAGTCTGCTACAAGGTTCTATTTTGAAGGAATATAAACAGCTAGAAGAGTCGCCAGATGCTGGACAGCCAGATCCCAAACCTGAACAGCTACTCTGCACAGGAGGTAAGACCATGTCCCCCCATGCTTGTTGATGTACCACATCACTGTGTTATTGTCTGTAAAGATTTTCAGAGGCCCTGGAAGGAACAGAGTACGGAATGTATGAAGAGCCAAATGTAGACCTCTCATCTTCCTGATGTTGATAAGGTCCACCCTCTGACAAAGGGGCAGGCTCTGAAACTTTATAGGGCCAAAATAAGCCCTCCCACCCCATGTCTGAAGCATCCAAAAAAGTTCCTGAGTGGGGACTGGGGGATGAAAAGGAAGCACTGGGTTTAGAGACAACTGATGAATCCACCAGTGAAGCTCTAGCTTGAAGCATGGAAAAAGAGGAACTAGACAGTCCAAAGGATGAGAATGTTTACGCCATATTGACTTTAGGAACCACTGTAGCTTTTTCATATGAAGTCTGGCCAGAGGAAGCATAGGAATGGTGAAAGCCATGTAACCCAGAGCCCTTAGAATCTCCCTGGCTGTAAGTAAGACCTGAGGAAGAAGGGACTGAAAAAAGTTAATAAGAGTCAAAGCCTTGGGTGGCAGCAGGAATGCCAGCATAGGAATGGTCTGTAGCCTGCACCCAAGAAAAACATGAAAAAGTGAGGAAGGATATCTGGAACTTTACTGTAAACCATAGGCTTTACAAGACGCAAATAGAAGAGTGGAGGTGCTGAAGCAGGGTCTCTGGAGAGGAAGCCTGAATGAGCAGGTTGTCCAGGTAAGGAAAGATTTGTATTCCCCTCATCCTGCAAAAGGCAATTACAGCTATGAGACATTTAGTGAAGATCCTTGGGGCAGTAGAGAGGTCAAAGTGCAAAGCAGAGAACTGAAAATGCAAGGAAAAAACAGAGGAAAGCAAAAGGTTCCTGAAACAGGGATGAATGCAGATGTGAAGACACATATCCTTGAAATCCTGAGAGACCAGGAAAGCCTGAGGTAGAAGAAGAGGAAACAAGGTCTGAAGAGACAACATTTGAAAGGAAGGAACCTTCATAATAATGCAGAGCTGAGAAAGATCCAGAATGGGCCTCCAGATGCCTTCTTTTCTGGAAACCAAAAGCATTCTGGAATAAAACTCCTTTCCAATTTGAGAAGAAGAAACTGTTTGGATGGTGCCTTGAGAAAAAAAGCTCTGAAGTACATCCAAAATAAAGAGTAGTTGTTCCTGAGAAGGTTGAGGAATGCCCAAAAAAGGAGGAAGGGATTTTCATACCATGAAATACCCCTGATGAATGATGGATGAACCCAATAATCCAGAGTGATCCTTAACCTATTGTGAAGAGACAGGGAAAGATGAAGAGATAAAGGAAACATTTTTAGGAAGGAGGGAAGAAAGTTGCTAGAGAGAACCTAGCTTGTCTGGAAAAGGTGGCTTCTGAATAGTAGAAGTCTAAGTAGACTTAGTAGGAGGACCCCTTCTAGAACTCTTTTTACCTTTGTGAGAGGAGCAAGACTGTCCACGTACAAAGTCAGGCTTGTAAGGATAATTCCTCTGAAATTTGGGAACAAGGAAACAGAGATATGTTTCAATTCCTACATGGCCTTACCATTCTCCTGTAGGGACTTAAAAAGCTCACCAGCTGCAGAACCAAAGAGATTTTCATTGTCAAGAGGAGCATCCATCAGTTTAGCCTTAATATCATCAGGCAAAGGTTGGAGGCAAAGCAAGAATAACATCTAAACACAGAAACAAAGGCAGCAGCTCTAAAAGAAGTATCAGCTGCATCATAACTACATTTAATAGAATGATTGGCCACTTGAGAAGAGGAGCCCAACAGAGAATGGGATGAAACCTTTCCCTTCTAATCAGGAAGGTCCAAAAAAAACAGATAAGCCTGAGAGAGAAGAGCTAAAACATACCTGGTCATATGGGTCTGGTATTTAATAGCCCAAAAGGCCAGGATAGCAGCAGTATACTCCTTTTTGCCCAACCTTTCCATGGCCCTACTGCCCTTGTCAGAAGGAAGTAATTTAGTAGAAGGCAACAATTTGGATGGTTTGTCAGAAGAAACAGAGACAACAGACGGAGCAGCAGAAGAACATTTGTAAAGAAACTCACATTTATTAGACACCTTATAAAACATAGATTTTTTAGGAGCTGGGGGCTGGGAATCAGGAGACTGAGAATCTGCTGAAAAAGTGTCTAACAAGGCCGCAAGGACAGGTGGGACAGCAGAGGGTTTAGGAGATTGCATTTGGAGGAGTTCATAATACCTCTTTTGGACGTCAGAAACAGTCCCTTTTAAAATGGTCCATTATATGAGAGATAGTATCCTCAAAGGAAAGTTCTTCAAAGGGAGAATCTGGGCTAATGGAGTCATCAGAAGTATCCCACTCCCTAGGTCTCTTAAGAGGAGTAGATGACCAAGGGAAGGGAAAGGAACAGAAACCCCCGGGGGGGGGGGTTCAAGGCCATGACAGTATTAAGCAATCAATGTGTAAAATTCTGTCATTCATGCTGAGGATCCTCAGAAGCAGGGAAAATATATTTTGTTTCCTGTTTCTTTTTCAAAGGAAAGTCATCCCTAAAGATATTGGGAGGTTTGGACCCTTGCAGATACTCAATCAATGTGGTGGAAAGCTCCTCCTTACCAAGTATCTGTGGAACACCCCTCAGTCCCTCAGATATAATCAGCCTTGGTTCCCCCTGAACATCCATAATGGATGTCTGCAAAACCTGTGAGGATTTGCAAGAAGTCAGATCCTTGCTGGCCTCTGAAAAAGTCGCTGGAGCAGAATCCAGTGGAATAACTGGACCATCCTGTGGGCTTTCACCAGCCTTAACAGAGATGAGTGGGGGAGGTGGTACAGCAGTTGAATCTGACCTGACTTTTTTTGGTCTTCTTCTTGGCAGACAGCTGATCTTCAGGCTGGAATGATTCTGCCATTGCACCCTGCACCAACAACTTAAGATTCTGGTTCTCCAGGTAGATAGACAAGGAGGAGAGACAACTAAGAAGAGTCTAGGGATAAATGCATGACAAACTGGGTGCAATATATGGTCATGAGAAGCACCCAAGAAAAACAAACACTGCTTATGATGGTCCTTATGGGGAAGATGTCTCCCGCACTGGCATTTTCTCTTTCTGGATGACATGTAATCTCGCAACAAAAAGAAAAATGGCAAGCTATGAAGAAAACCCCCAATGGGGCCCTTATTTAAAATCGGCTTGGCAATCAGTAGACATGAAGGAGCATTCAGACCGATGATCGAAGATGCTTCAGTTATCCCTATGGTACCAACTTACAGGATATGCATTTTCCCCTCCTCCTAGCCCAGCTAATGACATAGAAAGGCTCATAGGCAAAAGGATAAGAAAAGGTGCAGTATCTCCAAACCTGAAAAAGGACTAAAATAAGATTTGTCTAGCATTTCTGCAGGAACCATCACATGTTAAGAGTTCTGACTATCTTTATAGCAGCTGACACACTCTAAGTTTTGCATCTAGCTATACTACAGATTTGTAGACTCAGTACTTTGCTTAACAATGCACCCACAGCAACTTGATTTGTTTTAGTTATACTTTTTTAGACTTGTTTATCATTGTTCACAAGGTTCAGTGTTTATCAATTAATGTAAGGAAATCTAACTCCCTACAAAAATATTTATACTTTAAGCACTTACTAAAAATTTAAAGATTGATATATGCTGTATAGAGGAATGTAAGCTAGCCACATAATACAGTGAAATTTTAAGATTTTAGATTAGACCGTGTCTATATAATGTAAGCAAAATGTCAAAGTAGGGGTAACTATTTTTACAAAAAATGACCTTAGGATGAATGATACTAGAGCACAGGGCAAAAGATGAGAGCAGAGCAGTTTGGGCAGCATTTCAAGTACAGCTGAGGACATGTACTACAGGGAAAATATAAGCTTATAATAAAGATACCTGACATTTGCTCATTTTTTCTGTTCTTTAGAAGCTAGTTTTTTTTGTGGTAAAAGACTGATGCTTTCAGAGACATAAATTTCACAATGTGGGATTCCAACTAAAGTCAGACAGTAATATTAAGCCACATTAAGGAGCTGTGTCTTTTTGACATATGGCATTGCCAACACTTGCGGGAAGAAGACCATGTATGTTTTTTACACCACACAGTTTCACTTCCAGCAGGCTGGACAGTTAGTACCCAGTGACCTCCATTGTTGCATGTGTTTAACTCAGTTAATGAAGAGGTTACGACCTATTTAAAAAGCAACCCACCAGGCAGTTTTCTGTTGGCAATTTAGTTGGATTCCTTTAAATCAAAATTACAGAGTTTTTTCTCTAAGACTAAGTATACCACTTAAACAAAACTGAGTCAAACAGTGAAACATGAAAGAGAAATAGTGTGTCTTCATGAAGTACAAAAAACATAGATTTAGGAACAGTAAATCTTTAAGAAGTACAAAAACACCAATTTAGGGACAAAACATATTGTTCGATTCTCGGCTGGAGTGCGGGGAGTGCCTTCTGTGTGGAGTCTGCATGTCCTCCCCACGGTTGGGCGGACATTCAAAAGACATGCGTAAATGGGTGTGCCTTCATTGAAGGTTGAACATCAAGCTGGCACCTTTGTGAAAATCTACTGCCAATCATTAGTGGACTGGAGTTCCGCTGTGGCGACCCCTAACCGGGAAAAGCCGAAAGACAACAACAACAAAAGACAAAACATAATAACGTTTGCAGAGAATGTTCACACAACCATTGGCAGAAAGGTCTATGGTAGGCAAGCTATTGCTTTTCAACACCAAACTATGAAAAGTAAGAAATATCAGTTAGGCCATTTTTTAAACCATTTCCAGGTTTTTATTAATTAAGGTGAAAGATCCCATCTCTGAATTTGTAAACTTCTACTAGTCTCTTCGTGTAAGCTGTTTGTCAGGAGATACTCAATGGCAACATGTGATTCAAGGCTATCTATTGGATACTGAACTTCAGACTTGTTATTCCTTTTAGGACAATCTTGCCAAACCCATAACATTAGAAGAGGCTCTGATGCTATAAAGATTACCCCAAAGGAGGAGGCTCCAGGTCTTTGGATCAGTGATGAATTTTTATTTGACCTAGTAGCAATACCTTTTTGACCCTGTTCGAATCCTTTCAGACTGGAAGGTGTAAGGGTGCACTAAATCATTGATCTGATCTGCCTGTTATCACAGCCCTTCTTAACCAAACAAGGACCTCTTTAAGATATAAAACTACACATCAGCATGCCTTTTCAATATATACACATTAGTGGTATACCAGAAAATATTGGCAGACAGACTCAGGAATTTTTTACCTCCACTGATACTGCTGAAATAAGTAGGATTTGTACTCACTTGATGAAGTGCGTGTCACCTTCTCAACATGCTGGGAATAAAGGGAACCTGAGAAACTGCAATTGTAATCTTAATTGATTTTGAGAAGGTGTGAACCATTTCCCTTCTAATAGCTTACTTGATCTATTAGTCTGTCCACAGACCTTTGACTCCTTTTTGACTCACTCCCCCAGCTCTTCTATAACCCCAGTCCACTGTCTTTGTCTTCATATTCTTACCCTTACTCTGCACTGAACCACACACTGTAGCATGGTCACTGCTGGCTTAAGAGGACTTAACATGGACATCCCGACTCTCTCTCTCTATTAGAGCTACATCATGAAGGCCCTGAAGGTGGTGCAGTGGTGCAGCATTTAACGTTGTCACCTCACAGCAAGAGGTTCTCCGGTTCGATTCTTGGCTGGGGTGCTTTCTGTGCAGAGTTTGCATGTTCTCCCTGCATTCACTTGGGTTTCCTCTGGGTACTCTGGTTTCCTCCCACATTCTAAAGACATGCGTCTGTAGTGTTTCTTCCCAGGCCTCCACTGAAAATAGGCTCTGTGGAGTGTAGTCGGACTTTCCTGGTTAACACATGTTAAAAAAAAAAAAAAAATCTGTCCTTTCCAGTAGGGGCCTGCACCACTTGGGTGTATCCTCTTGGTGCATTACATCAATCAGCTTTGGTTTCCCTTCACCATAAAGCTTGAAATCTTAATATTTCCTCCTGGCAGACTTAAATCCTCCATAAGTATAGGTGTCTTTGTCTTCAAACCTCCACTCTTTTTCATCTCCTCAGTATCTTCTCATCCTCCAACAAAATGTCTAAGGGTTGATACATTGCATCAGTTTACCAACATTACCTCCCTGCCGGCATGTTTAGGCTCTGACTCTAGCAAGTCCTCATGGCTCCTTGTGGAGAGGTGCTCCTCCCTTTTGACATATGATGTCCTTTTTTGGCTACCTCATTATTCTACTTGCATCTCTGTCTGTCCAGTCTGTCATTTCTGCATAGCCTGTACTCAGAAACCACCATGTTCCTTCCCCTCTTGGCAGAGGTCCACTTTTCTGTGATCATTACCTTCTGCATTAGTGATGGTACTTTTCATCTTTCTGCCCAGATTCCTCGTACCATGTAGTAACACTATTCAGCCATGCTCAGTAACCCATGTTTGTTACTTTGCTATGTTCTGTTTCTGTTTTCCTGTCTACATAGTGCATGAGCTCTCCCCTTCTGCTCTATGTCAACAGCTCTTCCCTACTTCTTAGATGAAATGTAGAATCACTAAGTTGCAGCTGCCCAGCCCAGTCAAGAGCACCACTGTCTCATACGGACTAAGACTGAGACAATCTCTGGCATAATACCTTGTCCTTCTGTCACATCTCTGTTTCTTTAATAGTCCCATGAACTTCCTTCCTGTTCATTACTGCAATCATTCAGCATATTCTCTATTTCTTTCCACAGTGTGCTGACTGCTAGCATTTATAATATGTCTAAGAATGTTACCTCAAAATCTACCCTAGCCCAGTGCTCATAATATTTTCTGAGAATTATTACCTCAGAATCTCTTATCCAGGTATCCCTCTGACACCTTTGTGGCCCTACCTGATGCCACCACAGTTGTCTTCTTTGGCAAACCATTGATAGCCACACAATGCAGAATATGCAATCATCACTCCTCTTTTGTGACCATCTTTGTCACCTCCAGCTCCTCCCATGTTTTAATAAGTCCAAACCCTATGACCAGGTTTGATATAATTTGGTCTCTCTTGTTTTCCTTGCTGGTATTTTTCAGTGTCCAGTTACCAAGCTCTATTCTTTATTGCCATACTACTTTTCATGTCTTCAGTTCCCCTTGCCACTAACCTTCTTATCTGTAACCTTTACCTTTTGGTTCTACAACCACAGTTCCCCTCCCTGTCTATGCTGGTTGTCTCCTCTCTGAACTACATATGATCCATTTCTTATGACTTTTGTACACTACTGACAAGACTTATCCACTGATTATTGCCTTTCACTTACTATCCTTCACATGCGGCCTATTCCCTTCCTCCTCTTTTTTTGTGGTGCTTGTCCCTAAATTATCACATCTATCTTTCTATCTTACTGTCGGCCTCTCAACTTTATCATTTGCACTGCTCATTATCCTTTCACCCTGGCTTCCCTTTCCTTCTTTTCTTTTACTACTACCTTTCTAATTTCTCCACCACCTTGGTCCATTACTTCCCACTAAACTCTATGGCTCTAACAAACTCTACCCACATTTTGCTGTTTACCGCCTTTTGCCACATACTCTTTTCTACTCCATTTTGTCTATTCACCTCTTGTTGTTGTCTCTGTCTCCTCTTCTTCTCTAGACCCACCCCCTTTTCTTCACCTGACAAGTTGACCACCATTTGCCACTCTAACATTTATTCTCCACTCCAGTGAAGCCCCACCTTTCTCCTGCTTTCTTCACATATTCTGCATCACCAAAGCTCCTTGAACAAAGCTTATGCCTTATATTCTGAGCAACTCACCCATCTTCCTTACACATATTTTGCACAGCCCATATTGATCCTTTCTTGTTTTGTCTTTCCCCATTTTCATTTATCTTTATTTCATGAGTGTGTGTGTGTGTGTGTGTGTGTGTGTGTGTGTGTGTGTGTGTGTGTGTGTGTGTGTGTGTGTGTGATCATTATCAGTACTGAGTTAGGCCTTTCTATAGTGACTGTATCCCTGACTTGCTAAGTAAATGTCATATAATAAAGAATAGTAAGGAAATAATTGTGACACTTTAACACTACTTTAACTAGGAACAATGAGAAAATACAGGTTCAAAGGTTCATAGGTGTGTACTAGGCTAATGGCTCTGGGGCCTTTACAAGCCTAGTCCATAGGATTACCCTGGCATCGTGCCACCTGACCTTAGTTCCCAGTATCTCTGTTGAGTAAAGCCACTGGAATGATCCCTGGGAAGAATTTTCTATTTCCCATCCACTCATCAAGATTTCTCTTGAAGTGGGCCAGTGAGGTACTCTGTTTGACATGTATGGGAAGTTTGTTCCATAGCATGGGCAATCTCTGGGTTATGAACCTGTCCCTCCAGCATGTCTGTTGATTGTGCTAATGAGGTTGAGGTCTCTGGAGCGTGTGGTGCAGAGGGATTGGGATTTCTTTAGATGTAGCATTTCTAACAGAGCTGGGTCAGACATGGCGTTGTAAGTCAAGCAGAGATCGCCACTAAGTAGGCGATATGAGACAGAGAATAGTTGGATTTTTTTTTAGTTTTTACATATAGAACAAATGTTTAAGGCCTAGGATCCTCTTTGTGAGGTACTTTTGTGGCCTCTCCAATTGTTGCAGGTGTTTAGTGAGGTACATGCCAAATGGGACATTGTATTCGATGACTGGCCTAATGAGGGAAGAGTAGAGGGAGCCAATTATAGTCCAGTCTCTTCCTACTTAAAATGAAGTATCTTACTTGCCTTGCATTGCACATCCACACTTTTTAAGTAGGTGAGACATATATATATATATATATATATATATATATATATATATGGGTCTATATGAGTACATCGACATGTCATAAAATCGACAGCCACTAGTTCGACATGAAATCATCGACTTCTCATATTATCGAAATTCCAAATATTCGACGTTTACTTGTCTGACAATTAAACAGAATGCATCAGCAGTAAATGAAAAGTCTGTTACAGAAATAAATATGCAATAGAGATGTCCAACCAGTGAGCAAATAGAAAGGCAGTTGACAGTTGTTTGGGCTGTGCGTTTTCAGGCAAATTATTGGTCATGCCTGTGAGTAGTTCTGTGTGCTTATGCGTTTGGTCCTCTTCTTGGCTCTGTTGTTTTTACCATTGTTTATTTCCTTGTATGAGTGGTTCTTTAGTGGTGTGAGAAAGTAGTGCTTTGCACTTCCTGATTCTGGATTTGTGCTGGATGGGGAACCAGGATATTTTATGAGATGTGCAGTTCAATTTGGTTTCATTGGTTGGTGATGTATGTGGATGTTTTTATGTGCAAGATTCACTTGCCAGGAATTCTTTGCGAGTTGTTACTTGCTCTTTGTTTTGGTTCCTTTGATTTTCACATCAAGTTCTCATGATATTTTACATGCTTAGTGTGTTTGTAGTTAATGCTGGCTACCTCTGCTCGTCAATGGGAAAAGGGGGTGGGTATTCTTTGTAAGAGACAGTGCAGCGTTTCTCACTAGATACTTGTATGCAAACTTATTCTAACAATTGCCTTTCTTATACTTATAAGTGCCTGTATTTGATGAATCATTTAATGACTTGTTTTCTTTGTACGACGAGTTTTCTGTTTGCATTATGTGGCGGATCGACAGTATGACGAAAGTGTACCATATAGTGGACTGTTGTTTTATTTTTGATGTGGGGTTGTCGGGCAAGTCAATGTCGGTGATTTGAAACTTCGCTGTTATGAGTTGTCGGTGATTTTGTGTCGCAGAAGTGGGTGTCGATGTTATGACTTGTCGATGTAGTCATATATATATATATATATATATATATATGGCTCTAGTTGACAAGAGCGACAGCTGAAAATATCGACAGAAATGTCAGTGCAATGAAAATAACGAAAACTTACTTAATCGACACATAACAATTTCGACAGCAGAGAACGTCGAAGTAACTATAATTAACATATTAGCTTAGAGTTTTAGTTAAGTACAACACCTATGCAAGCATCGTTTACTTTGTTTTATTTTAAAATATTCATGCTAGTATGTTGAAGTGCACGGAGCAGAAGTAGTTAAACTTGTTTGCATAATTATAGGGAAATTGTCGGTCTTGCAATAAATTGATGTGTTAATTAATGTTCGTAGTGCTATGCACTGAAGAAACTATGGCGAACGTTGATGTCAGTACTGCGGGAGTGGTGAATGTTGATATCAGCAGTCCAGGAGTTATTGGGACATTATACCACACGTTCAAAATATGGAGCAGTATTCCAACTTGGAGTTTGTGCGATCAGTTGCACGACTTTTGAAGACGTGAATTTCTTCATTTTTTCTTGTGGTTTACGTTATCATGAATTTTCAACAA